>NW_021940379.1:2727749-2745652 GCF_001715985.3 Manacus vitellinus
TCCAACGTGTTTCTGCCTCCTGAGCCCCCCCGTCCAGTGCTGAGACCAGCCGGCTGTCCCCCTGCAGCTCTGAGGGGATGCTTAATTCAGTATTATTTTCGTGGGAAGGTGTTTTAAAAAGCCGGGGGCGTTCTCTTTGCCTTTCGCACATGCACATGGGGTCAGGGCTTGGCTGGGCAGTCGGGGGGCTCTGGAAATAAGACCCAGCGTGTTTAAAGAGTGTTTCGGCAGCTTTTCAGCAAGTCGGGAGGGATCTGCCGTGTACCCTGGGTTTAGCTTTGATTAGCTGCTCGCATTAACGCTGCCACAGGATTTTGGCTCTTAACTCGTAACATATGGTGGGGTTTTAGGTGTGAATCGAGGGTTGGGTTTTGGTCTTTTTGTCTGGGCTTATTGTCTGGTATTGTTGGTGCTTGGGGGGTGAAAAGAGTTACCTGGGAGTTCCTAAATCGAAGGAAAACCTGGAAGTTGCAGGGGGTGTCTCCAGCATCATTTTTTCGCTTGCAGGGGTCAGCACTGGACTGGGGTTGACTGATTTTAGGTCAAAAGGCTGAGAAGTCACCGGTGAAAAATTCTCTTCCAGGCATCAAGGAAAATCATAATTATTCAGAGGGGGAAGCTCTGCTGATCCAGCCTCATTTCATGTGTGTCAGGGCAGGCATCTCATCTGGGCTCACACTTGAACAGCTTGGTCAGGGATTTAACTTTTTAACATTTGGCAGAAAGTCATCTGGGATGTTGCTGAGACAAATGGTGAAGAAATGTCTTTCTTACACACTTTCCTTCTTACAGGATTTTGCTTGTGTAATGCTTGGATAGCAGAAGGTCAGGCAGAGGAACAAGAGTGCTATTCTAGAAATTATTTGGAGTTAAAAATCCTATGGATGAATTATGGGATTACTGAATAAGTAAAAGTAAATGAGGTTTTTCCTCTCATCCGTTTTGGGGTTTGCCTGTTACCAATTTAAACTCCCCTGGCTTCAATTATTTAAAGACTTCCCTTCATAAAGTTAGACCAGGATTTTCCTGAAACTCCAGTAGTACAACTTGTAAATGTCAGGTCTTGTATGTCCTATGTTTGGTGACATATTAATACATGCCCAGTTTTACTGCAGGTATTGGTTACAATTCTTACTGATTTTCCCTAGTGCCATTTTCTCAAAGTGTAAATTCTTAATATCAAAAGGATGGAATAAAATAATCCTAGAAAGAGACCTGAATGATTTTGAATTATTCCTCTTGTTAAGTTTCAAAAAGTAGTGAGATATACGGTGTCAATAATTTAAGTTCTTACCCAGTTTATATCAGTATTAGACTTTAGGAGCAGATAAGAATTCTAAATCAGGCTTCAGAAGGTTTACTTTTAACAGATGCTTCCTTCAACTACAGATGTTACCTGAGGTTGCATCAGCTGCCAGAACTGAAATTAATTTTTGTCCTTTATTAATATTTCAGAAGGGATTTTGGATTCCTTGAGGCAATGATTGTCTTTCAATATTTGAAACAATTACCAGTGTTAGTGACCTGTGCTAGTGCTTTTTTTTGCTTTTATTAAATGTCTGTTATGAACATCTTTGCCAGACAGAGAGTTGTGATTGACCTTTGTGACAGGCTGTCATTTTTATACTTTTTTTTTTTCTAAAATGATGGTGCATTTTAGCAAACACTGCATTTTTATAGAGTGTTAAGTTGTGCAGATCACTATGCAATTGTCTTGGGTTGTTTAAAATTAACTTGACTCATCCTTTTCCTGAAATTATTAAGGTCTGGCCAGGTAGGTGACAGGACTGAGCGTCCAAGGTGGTGATCTGCAGGGTATTAAATGGAAGGGGGACCAATATTTGAAGCATGTGTAAGAATTCTCATCCTATTTAAATTTAGAGCAAACAAATCATACTTTTTCAGTGCAGTTCTGGAAGAACCACTGATTAATGTTAGTTTACAAAGTGTGATGTGCCCGTACCTGAGCACTGTTTCAGGTGATCTCCCCTTCAGACAAGGTTGCACACAGATTAAAATCATACTCAAACATGAAACCACTGCTTTAAATCTCGTTTAATAATCAGATCACAAACTGAGTTGCTGAAATCCTTGTGCAAGCTTTAATTTTAGAGCAGTTTGATATTTCATTTTAGCTCTCTTCAAGCCTCAAATACTTACATATTTTTACAGTGGTTAGCTTTAGGTGATTTTGCTAATGAAATGTAAAGGGTATGAACAGGGGGCTTATCCCTTTTTAAGGGTAACAAATCCAAACATTAAGAAGATACTTGGAAAAACAGTGGAAATCAATGAGCAAACACAGGCAGGTTTTTGTTTTATCATATGCCTTAGCATTGCACTGTTGGAAGATGCAGTGATTCTAATGGTTGAGGCAAAGTGAAAGGTGAATAATAAATTACTCTTGCTTTTGTCCTTAATATGGGGTATTAATAATGTATTTGTGAGGGATTCTAGTTGCTCTCTATCCTGATTTCTCTGGTCAAATGCTGTTATTCTTACTTTTCCCCCACATAGTGGATATTCTCCCACTCACATTAGGCTGGCTAGCTGAAATGATTAGTTTGTTCTTTAAGAGGCCTGGAAGTATATACTTCAGCTTCTCATTCTAAGGTAAATATTTGAAGAGTCTTTCTTGCTCTGCATGTTTATAGTACAGAGCTGTTTGGCTTTGAAATGTCACAAAAAGCATTTTTCAGTAACATTGTTCTCAACCTTGGAAAAATGATCAGTTAAAACATTGAACGTGCTGATCTGTTTTTGCTGGAGTTGAATTTATATTTGTTCCCTTCTTTACTAATGAGAGTTGTGTTCTGCTGGGAGCAATCTCACGAGTACAGGGTGTCACTTTTAGTAACTGTAATAATCACAAGAATAAGGCCTCTAAAATATAGTAACTGATAATATCCTGCACTGAATATTAAAATGTTTCCTAAGTGTCCTTGAGAGTGGATAAAGGCTTGAATATTGATGGACATAACTCACTTTCCTGAGGAATAAGAAGGGACAAACATGAGAGCAGATTACTGCCCTTCTGGCAGGAGTGCTGTGGGCAGCAACTGTGCTTGTGAGCCTGCAGCTGTGTGTGTGCTGAGTCAAAACTCCCAGGAGACAAGACCCGAAACCAGCTCCTTGTAAGATGAAAATCAGTGGCACCTGTATGGTCTTGGAAAAGGTTCCAGGAAATGGCAGAATTCCTGCTCAGCTCCCAGTAAAGAATGAGTGACAAATCCTGATTCCCTGAGTGTGGCTTCCTTTCTGTGTCATGGCAGGTGGTGTTCCTATAACCTGAGCCCCTTATCCATTTCCTTCATCAACTGAGTTGGCAGCTTTTGCAGATAAGTAGGGTCTGGTTTGGAGCTCACAGTAACATATTTAGAAAACAAGATTGAAGTGCATTAGTCCTACCATGGTAACAATGAAAAACAGGGTAAAATAACAGTAATGTCAGCAGACATAAGTGAACCCAAGTTGAAATGTGTTTCTGAAAATCTTTCCTGTGCTGCATCCTCTGCAAGCACTAAGGGAAAACTAACTAATGAATGGAGGCTACTCTGCAGAAAGCCATGCAAGGATAGAATGGTGGCAGCCATTCTGAAAGCTGAAATCCTGGTTAGGGCACTAAAATCAGCAAAAAGACTCTTAAATCCTCAAACATTTCTGTTTATACACCCACAGATTTCTATTCCCAGTAAAGCCCGTTGTAGAGCTGTCAAGGACATACTCTCTCTAATTTGCTTTAAATAGGGGAAGATTATCATCGAGTTATTAAAAATAGTTGAGCTAAAGAACATGGATAAACTTTTGCTGACAACAGAGAAGACCATTTCTTACAAATACAGTTCTCTGAATTCTTTTTCACCTTTCTGCTAAATACAGCACTAACTGGGTCTGCAGGGGGTTGCTTGTTCTTCAGCTTTGTGTACTGAGAGAGGAGTCTGATTCTCAGAGATGTGAACCTGAAATGTCTCATGTTTCACTTGTAGGTGAGTTGGGATGCTGTGATGAGGTTTCTCGTAGACAAGAAGCACTTTTTGACCTCTAAACATATAATTTTCCATAGTTTGTGTAGCTTAATGTTAATTGTTTCCTGCTGTGGTGCAGCAGTTTCTAAGAGTGGGGAATAGAAACTCTCAATTCCAGAACTGAGGGTTAGATTCTTATCAGTGCCGTGGATTCAAATAAGTCTGTTAAATTCAGTGCTGTTGCCCAGGCAGTGAAGTGGAGGAATTTGTCATCTCTGAGTGTTTGTGATCAGTGTTTGTGACCTGTTGCTCTCCATCTGTCTGCATGGGGAAGTACATTACAAGATGAAAAATTTGCAGTCATGCAGAATCTTCCATTTGATAACACTGCTGTGAACTTCTGACATACTAGAAAGCAGACTGGAACTTTTTCTTTTTAGAGGCTTTTACAGAGGAGTTGCTTTTCCGTTTCAGTTTTGAATTTGAAGTGATCTGATCAAAGCTGGAAGTGCCTGCAGTAAAGTAAAACCTTTTTTACATCAACCACTTTCAAGTTATTTATTCCCTTTGTGCCTGTGGTGCAAAACTGACTGTGAAACTGTCATTGGGAGCTGCTAAAAAGATTAAAACCAACCTGCAGTATTTTTGGAAATGTCACTGGGATTGCAGGCATCTTATAATGTAAAATATGGTAAAGCTGAGAGACTTGTTTAATAAGCCAAAAAAATTAACTGACCTGCAGATAGAATGTTTTCCCTAAAACGTTTTCTGTAGGACAGGTTAGTTTTCTCACTTCAATTGGCAGCTTTTCAGCTGCTTCTTTTAATGCAGTACTGAAGGGAAATGAGATGTTTGGATCACTGAAATTTCTGGCATTGTTGAACTTTCTGCTATTTTCGAATACTTTCCTAATTATCATCCCTTTCATAATAACCTTGAGTGACGTAAAGGACTGTGGCACCAAAGTGAGTGTTGGAAAAGGGAGGGGAGGTGGGGTAGGAGTCTGTGCTCTGCATGGATGTGCTCTGTGGGATCTACAGCAGTCATTCCTGACCCATTTATCCTTCCCAAGGAAATGTAGAACAGTTCTCCTGGATGTCAGGTGGTGTTGTAACTCCTGGCAGCTGCAGCTACACTTTGTACTTGCTCTGTACTCGCTCTGTTTGCTCTCACCAAAATGACAGGGGTGCCCTAAGTTCTCGCTCTTCTTCCTTTTCCTTCCTGTTCCCCCTCTGCTGGGCGCCTGCCGTACTGCACCATTTATAATACGCTAATTTTAGAGCTGGTATCTGTTGCTGTTTTCTGGCAGTTTTTGTCCTTGTCTTGGAAGCCAACATTAGTTTTAATAGTGGAACCTGTGTTCTCGGCAGTACTTCTCCAGAGATCTTCCAGGTTCCAGGGAGGGATGTTTTCTGTAGTCTTTTCCATCCAGTGGAGAGCTTTATTTTCCCAAAACTTCTCATACTTGTACAGTAGAAAAGATTTTACTTGTTAGGAAACTGCCCAGACTGGACACTGAAATTTAGGCTCCCAAGAAATTATTTTTAAGAACAGGAGCGTCTCTGCCTAAAAGAGGGTGGGAATATTTTGCTGTCTGGAAATACTGCAGCAGTTGTTCAGACACAAATAAAATACTACTTGAAATGGGCTGACTTTTTTCCCCAGTTGATTAATCTTTAGCTTGTTTCACTGTCAGCTCCAGACTGTTGTTTCTGAGAGGTTATTTTTTATGCATTGAAAGAATAAATGTGCCCGTACAGGACTATTGAGCTGCTCTTTTGACTTTATGACCAAGCTGTCAATTAGCATCCTACTGTCTGGTCTCTGCAAGCTGCCTTGTTTTGATCCAAAGCAGAGAAAAGAAACTGTAAACAAAAACAGATTTTTCATAGTATATTATTTTTGCCTTTCTTAGAGGGCCTGAGTAATTTGAAGACTCAGAGAAACCTTTTAAGAAGTCATTAGACTAAACATCCTGCATTTCTGTGCCAGCTCTTTCATTGTGGACGAGAAAATCTTTGCACTAAAAATACAGATTCCTCAAACCAACATGCAGTTCTGCATATTCAATTCTTCTGAAGCCAAACCCACTTTATTTCCCAGCTTTTCAGGATATACAGGTCAATGTTAGAAGGAATTGAACACACTCATTTCTTCTGTGCCAGTTCCTTGTTGGACACAGTGGTGACAATGTCACTGGCAGGCAGAGCTGAACCAAACTGTCCTGCTGAGTTTGGGAACTGCAGCAGAGCACCATTTCATCTTGTCACGGTTTTCCAGAAGCAGGTGACTAAAACAGCATGAGGATTATACCAGTTCAACGAAAATGTATTGAAGAAACTTAGAAAACCTGTGTCTGAAACAGTTTTCAGATCCTCATTTAATCTTTAGCAAAAATTAATGCATATGCTTTATTCATGAGCTTTAGTGACTCAGTGCATTACATAGTCTGTATAATATTTTGTACTTTTTAATTTATGGATGTGAAATACAGGGTTCAGTTTTAACAATTTCTGACATGACCAAAATCATGGAAAATCAGATTTTTGGCTTCTCGTAAAACTAAATACAAATATATTGTATTATCTTGAAAACAAAGGTGGCTGGTAAAATTTAAGATTAGGGGGAAATCAGTTTTACATTCATAATTCAGCGAGCTTATCACTTAATTCTAAAAATTTCTGTTCTTTATAGCTTCTGGATATTTGGCATTTTGAGTGACTTGCTTGTTGCTCAGGAGTCATTGGAAAATTACTGTATGGATGAAAAAATGACTGTGTAGATGAAAAGCCTCATGCGTGATAAACTGCTGTGACAAAGATTTAACTTCCATTTTTATGCTTCATTACTTGGGATATTTTAATGGAAGACATGAAGTGCAGTGGTAATTCCAGTGCCGGCGTGGAATGTCAGTGGTGGGCAAGGAAGAATAAAGGAGCACGTATTGCTTGAGAGATAACAGTGTTAAAGCCCTGACTTTTGACCTACAATCGTGTCACTGTCAGTATACGTTGTAATTTGAACTAAGGTTTAATTTGGAAGCTTGTTTGAGGACAGTTTGTGTGGTTTAGGGTGTTGTGGTTCTGTAGGGCAGCTGGTGCCGCCGTACCTGAGGTCTCTGGGAGTCGGGGAAGAACTGTTTTAGCAGTAACACTGTAGGGTTGGTAGGGATTGTATCTGATTTTATGTATGGATATTGCACAGTCATTATTTTATTCATGGTCTGGGTAAGATCCACACTGGCTGAACAATGATTTCTGCTCCTGATCAGGGGCTTGCGTAGAAGTCGGAAGCTTCTGTGCTAATGAGACATTGGAACACAACTGTGTCTGTTCGTGCTGTTCCCAAAACATGCCCCGAGCACCCCCCGCCCTTCCTGCTGCAGTTCTCACTTGGCTCCACACAGCACAAGGCCCACAGTGGCAGTACAGGGATTTGAGTCATCTGCACCTTCCACATCTCTCACTGGGGTTAGACAGGCTGAAATGGTAGCTGGGGAGGAGGTTATTTAGGAATTCAGGAAGATTATACTGCATAGGTATTTGGAGGGATTGTTGCTTGCTTTTTTTGCAATTAAATATCAAACCTTTTTGGATGGGGCATTGATTCTTCAGTCTCAGTGCAATAGGAGTTGCTCACAGTAAGTCACCTTAACTGGGCAGCCTTACCAGTGTAGTGATTTTGTTTCTGGAGGTGTTGGCAGAGCATTTCCAGGCAGCTGAGGCTCAAGTTCTCAGCTCCTTTGGCTTTGATACAGCTAAACCAGTGGGTTACACTGTGGACAATGACTGCTGCTCTTACTGCTTTTTTTCCTCTTCAGCTTTATCAGTGTTGTGTGTTGTCTCTGGTTTTGATGCCAAATAAAAATAATCTTCACCACTAATGGCATACTCAGAAATGTTTTTGTTTAGTCTTATCCTAACCCTGATAAATGCTCTTGTGTGCCATCTGAGCCATAGTTGCTGCTGTAGAAATGTCCTTTATATTTCTGGGCAACACAAAGGGGGGGGGTGAAACTTGTTCAGGCCAGTCTGGTGTCCTTGTCCAGAGCAGGAAACTTTAATGTACATAAAAGGGAACCAACTATTATAAATTGTTGCAGTGGGGGAGATTGAAGAGATAATGGAGGGGTGTGAAGGAGGGGAGTTGAGAGGGTGAAGTGGCCTGGGGCTGGGCCATAGATCTGCTCACTTGTCTTACTGTGCTCAAAAGGCAGTGATAAGGAGAGATGTTTTGTCTTTGTGATCCAAAACTGTTTCCTTAACTATAGTCATGGCCTTCCAGTCATGTGCTCCTTTATCTTCCACCTTTGCATCCACAAGGTAGAACGGGGCAGTCCAGGATTTGTGGGCCCTCTCTTGGGCCGGGTGCTGTGCTGGTTTAGGGGAGCTCACACATTTGAGCTGTGCTGTGCTGATCGAATGGCACTCGCCCTTTTCTCAGGTTCAGACAGCTTTCAAGTGTGTAACTGCTTCGTTAAAGGAATAAAATACATATAGTCACGTTGATATTTAAAATGTGACATTGAAGGGGGGAAGTGTTGAGCCATGAATTCTGTTAAATGAAAGTAACACAGACCTGGAAGGGACACGCTCCCCTTTCCCTGCAGCAGGGCCCTGTGTTTCACCTCAGCAGCCTCATCCTGCCCTGGTACCTTCTCCTTCAGGGCTACACTGGCATTTAGTCAGGCTCTTAACATAACCCTGGGGGTGTTGCTGCTCTTGATAACTGACTTCTGACTCCTTCTGACAGTGCGAGGATCAAAACCGGGCAAAAACGTGCAACTCCAAGAGAATGAAATTAGAGGACTGTGCTTGAAATCCAGAGAAATCTTTCTGAGTCAGCCTATTCTGCTAGAACTTGAAGCTCCCCTGAAAATCTGTGGTGAGTACTGTGATTTTTGGTTTGGTCTTTGGGCGTGTGTCAGGTCAATGCAGACCTTAGAGAACAAATACTGGATGCTGCTTTCACTTACTAACAGTGGAACTAATAAGTAATTGTAGCAAAAGGGAAAATAAAACCCTGCTGGATACCTAGGGCAGAGGAATGGGGAGGAGGTAACATGTGGGAGTTGATGCAGGAACCAAAATATTCCAAACCCAAAAAGTAACTGGTCCAGTTTCACCAGGTCTTGGGGAAGGGATTCACAGGACGTTTTGGAAAGGAGTTTCTATATCCATTAAATAACGTTTGGCCCATTCTGAACAAGGGGAAACAGTGAGGAACTGCAGTAGTTTATTGTAGCTGCTGTACAGCGTTGACAATATTTTAAAATCCTGCTGCAAACTTAAATTTCTGTCCTGTTTCTTGGAATTACTTTCTAGTTTGGTTTCACCACACTTGCAGACAGCAGTGCTCATTTTGCACACACGTACATGTCTGCTTATGCTAAAAGAATGAAGAATGTCAACATAAAAGCCTCAGTAAATGCACTTTTGAAAGCTTCTAACAAACAGTATTTTATCCTACTCTAACACTGAGGACTTACTTCAAATTGAAGCAGCTTGTTCAATATTTATAACATGGGTAGTCTAAAATCATGATTTAGCATTCTGCTTGTCAGAAACAAACCCATGATTTAAACCAAAGGCAGAAATACCAATTTCATTTTTGATGCAGCTTCACTGCTAGAATTTGAATTACTGTTTCCAGAAAACACAGTTGGTTTCTTGGAACCTTCATTTTGTTCTATACAAGGGAACATTTTTAAGTAGCTACCTGCTATTTCTTTGTGCTGTTAACCATTGCATTGCATAGATGTCAAACTTAAAATGAGATGATCTTACATATATTTACTGTAATTTTAAGTACATCATGGGCAGCATGTAACTGCAAGCTTTTTTCTTTCTGAAGCATCTGTAATTTTCTCTGGAATAAATCAGAGAATGTAGTGAAGGGTCACTTCTGTGCTGTGTCTGAATCTCGTTGCAGGTGACATCCATGGGCAATACTATGACTTGCTCCGACTCTTTGAATATGGAGGTTTTCCACCAGAAAGCAACTACCTGTTCCTTGGAGATTACGTTGACAGAGGAAAACAGTCTTTAGAAACAATTTGTCTTCTGTTGGCCTACAAAATCAAATACCCAGAGAATTTTTTCCTCCTCAGAGGGAACCATGAATGTGCCAGCATCAATAGAATTTATGGGTTTTATGATGAATGTGAGTAACAGAGGTGTTACAGTAACAGCCTCTCTGGCTGCAGACAGCAGGGGAGGAGGGGCCGGTGTTGCAGAGGTAGATGGTTCTTTCTGAATTTGCAGTGTCCCTGCTCATGTGCTCTTTAGAGGGGCCATTAACCCATTTTAGGAAGGGAAGTGTGTCCTTTCCCTGATCCTGTTGGGAGTCTGATCCTCACATACAAATAAGCAAACAACTGGGTAATTGATCCTCACATACAAATCAGCAACCAACTGGGTAATTTCATTTATTGGCTGCTATGTTAACTAACAGTTCTCAGTGGTAAAATTCAGAAGATAAGGTCATCTAATGAGAGATGAGAGAATGTAACTTGATGTGCTATTCACAACAGTTCATCTCTTTCTTTCAGTCTGAGGGGTGGTGCTGTATTCTTGTGAGGGCTGGTCTTGCTGTGGTTATGTTACAGTGCTTGACACCTATTTCCTATTAACACCTGTAACACTGTAGTGTTAAAAAAGAACCCCCAGCCGTGGCCCTTCCCTGGATACAGCCCTGCTGTACCGTGTGCTGTTGCTTTGGCCAAAACCGGTGTCCCCTTTCCTAAACAGGGCAGAGCTGTGCAGCCATCAGTGTGACAGTGCTTGGACTGAGCACCAGCTCCTTGGTGTGTCAGTAGGTGCCTTCAGCTGCAGGAGGTGTTACCTGGAGCAGTGTTACCTGGGGATGGAGGAAGTGCTGGTATTTCTTTGGCACCGTTGGGCTCCTTCTGAACACACACGGTGTGGCTGTGCCGTCACCGGCTCTGGCTCTGCGGGGCGGGTCTGATGGGGGCTGTACAGAGACATCACCAGAGCAGAACGAGCAATTTTGCTGTGAAATAGAAATGTATGTTCATGTTTCAAAGGATATGACTTAATCCAGATGATATAGAGGAGATGATACTGTTAAATTAACTGTGCGCTGAAGCACGTCACAACTTGTGTGGTGCGACATACTTGGCTTGCAGCTTACAAGATGTGCTCTCCATGTCTTGCTCTCCTCCAGTGAGGAAACAAAGATGTGTGTGGTATTTCAGAGATTAATCACAGGCTTAGTCATAGATCGAAAAATGTTCAGGGTTTGTATCTGTTGGGAGAGTCCTTTTGAAATTCGTAAAACTGTAGCAATTTCGTTTTTCGGTCCCTGTTTCGTTTTTCAGTCCCGTTTCTTTGCTGAGAGTGACTTTATATGGTAAAGCAGAATTTTAAAAAAAATCTGCTTTTCAAGAATTGCTGTCTTCCCTTGAAGGAAATGGCAAGATTTTCTGAAATTCTCCAAGGGATAATTTTCCAAAGCAAAATTGGGACTGGAGAGCCTGGCTGCCAACAGGAGAATGCCATCCAGTTGAACAGACTTGTGCTGTTCTCAGAGCTCTGCCACAATGAGAGACCTTTGCAACTGTCTTTGAAGCAATGAAATAAGTCAGTGGGTGTCAGAAGATAAATTGTGTATAGGCTTTTGTGCTGACCTTTTGCAAGTCTCAGTAAACTTAAGGCAGCCATGTTAGGTTGGTTGTGGTGTTAGAAAACATATTGACTTTTTTCTCCCAAATCTCTTCTAGGTAAGAGAAGATACAATATTAAGCTGTGGAAAACCTTCACAGACTGTTTTAACTGTTTACCAATTGCAGCTATTGTGGATGAGAAAATATTCTGCTGTCACGGGGGTAAGTCGTGTCCTTAGGTGATACTTGAGGAACTGGATACTCAGTATCAGTCGTGGCATTTTCATGTTTACATTGCTGAAGCTTCAAAATTTCAGGGATTTTTCTCTTCCTTGGCCCCTGTAGGAGGAAGGGTTGGGCTTGATGAGTGTCAGTTTTGTGAATCACAGAGCTTGGCAGTTTTGTAGCCTCGGACACAATGATCTGCTTTTCCTTTTCCACTAAAACACGTGTTTAATGGACTCTCCTTAAGAGTAAAATATCCTTGTAGAGCTTTGTAGACTTCTGACTAGGAGTTTGTTCTGAATCAGAGTGGGGTGGGGTGGAAGGCACCTTTGAGGGTCACTGAGTAGAACCCCCTGCCACAGGCAGGGATGTCTTTCACCAGGTCAGGCTGCTCAAAGCCCTCTACGACCTGGCAGGTTTAATTTGTACAGATGGGCTTGTGCCTTGTGATACCTGCTCCGTGCAGCTTTTTGAGGGCTTAAAATACACACTGCACCTTAAATGTTTTATCACTTGCCAGCCATTACAGTTGCCCAGGGACACACATCAGTGAAAAACTATGTGAGATTGGCTTGATACTGTATTTCATCTTACTAGGCCTGATCATCACAGTAAACATACCCTGTGATTTCTGGTGTAAATGCCTCTTTTACTTAACAGCTCTTTTATCAGACACTTGCACAATATTATTGAGATTATTGTAATCCTGTAAAACATGGAAATGGCTTTGCTTATCTTGCTTCCAGTAAATCTCCTAGGAAGTGACTTGTCTTCTGTTACAAATGCCTTCAAACAAACACAGGATTAAAAAAATGCCAGTTTAATGTCGCCGTTGAACTGCATAAAATGGCAGCGGTGAATCACTCGGAATACGGGGTATTTTTGTCCTGAAGGAACACGTCAGTCCTGCAGAGCAGAGCTGGACTGACATGTGGACTCTGTGTGTGTGTGTCTTACCTCTGACAGGTTTGTCACCAGACCTGCAGTCGATGGAGCAGATCAGACGAATCATGCGGCCCACTGATGTACCAGACCAAGGTCTCCTGTGTGACCTCCTGTGGTCTGACCCTGACAAGGATGTCCTGGGCTGGGGTGAAAATGACAGAGGAGTGTCCTTCACTTTTGGTGCTGAAGTGGTTGCTAAGTTTCTCCATAAACATGATTTGGATCTCATATGTAGAGCTCATCAGGTATTGTCATTTTGTACTTTAAAACAGAGAACAGTTTAGGTTCAGGAGGACCTGGTCCAGCCCTGCACACACGTGCTCAGCCCAAGGTGCTGAGGGTCTTGTCCAACCAAATTGTAAATATCTGTGAGGATCTCTGAATGTGTCCCAGTGTTTAACAGCCCTTGTAATGAACATTTTTCTTTAATGCATAAAAACTGTGACTCTTGAACAAGGGTTTTCTCAATGCTAATGGACTCTGTTGCTGAACTGGTTCTTGTGATGTTCCTGTTCTGATGTAAAAGTTTGGAACTCATGCTCCTTAAACACATCCTCTGGTAAAGCTGCTTTGCACGTTGGCAGGAAGAATCTGCCCAGACTAACACTTCTGCTTTTCTCTCTAAAGGTTGTTGAAGACGGATACGAGTTTTTTGCAAAAAGGCAGTTGGTAACTCTCTTTTCTGCCCCAAATTACTGTGGAGAATTTGATAACGCGGGTGCCATGATGAGTGTGGATGAAACACTAATGTGCTCCTTCCAGGTACAGTAGCTAAACGTTTTTACCTCCTAGTTAGTGAGGTCACATGTTAAATTTGTGGAATTTTGCATCAGTGCTTTATTGTTAAAAAACAATAATAGTTCCAAATAAGTCTTTACAGCTATCACATGGAGACAGGGCAGTGTTTGCAGTCACGTCTTCAAAAATGTGATAAGCCTGTGCTGGTGTGATTAGATGAACTGTTTTACCCTGGAATTAAATCACCCAGGCAAAGCTGTTGGCTGTCAGCCTGGTCCTACTAGTGTGGGCTCTGGGATCAGCTGCTCCAAGCCCTGGCCTAGCTCAGAGCAGGAAAGAGAGGGAATTCTGGGCACGTTTAGGCTTGTCCAGAAGACCCATATAACACCTTTGAGTGAATTATTGAATTTGGAAATTTGACTGGAAAACAGCTAAAGCCTTTTGCTAAATGACCCCACTGTCTTTTCAGATCTTGAAACCTGCAGAGAAGAAGAAGCCCAATTCCAGCAGACCCGTAACACCTCCCAGGGGTATGATCACAAAACAAGCCAAGAAATAGTCACTTGGCTCTGCCTTGTTGGGACTTGTATCATAGTCTATAACCTCCATTTTTAAACCTGTCATGTTGTGCTGTTCAGCTTGCTCAAAATAGATAACGTGTTTGTGGTTTTCCTTTTCCATTTGATGAATGGCATTTGCTGGTTGTAACAGCGAATGAAAGACTTTTGTCCCTCCCAGGAAAAGAGTTTCAAAGTCCCCTTTTTGTCGGTGTTACAGCAGCACAGCTCCACAGCATCCCCTGCCAGCCGGGTAAGGCACGGCTGCTGGGACTGTACCATGAGTAGTGTAAATCTTGTTCTTTAGGATCTAAAGAGGGCACTCGTGTGCTGTGAGAGTAGAGATTTGTTCCTGTCAGCGATTACATACTGTTTATACAAACCACTGTGAACTTTTTTTTACGTTAAATTTTGTTTTAAAGGGATTGCTTTTCTTTTACTGTCTTGTCTCTAGTTTTTATTGCTGTTGACATTAGGAATAACCTTCAACCTTGCCAGCATCACTGGTAGGATGTATATTTAATTCAGACACACGGTCCTCTCCTTATACTTCAAATGACAATTAAAGCCATTATTTTAAGTGTTTGTGTCTCTTTCCTGAAGCCAAAGTTTGCTTAGAAACCCGTTTGTACACGACCCCCCTGCCGAGTTGGCCGGGCTTCCCATCCACACCTTCCTCTTGGAGAGAAAAGGAAGTCCTGGCTGGAAATAGCACATAAACACTTGTCCATGCTCAGAGTGAACACATTTGTACAGTTTCCTTGTGTTCCATGGAGCAGATCGTAGTGCTGAGACAGCAGTCCCAGGGCAGGGACAGAAATGGCTCTGGGAGTGACAGAAATGGCTCAGGATCTGCTGGAAGGGGTTTGTGCATTTCAACCTAAAGACTTTGTTCTACAAAGAAACCCAGAAACTCGATAAGCCAACCAGAGGTGTTACTCTTGATCACCAGTTTATATAAATCTCTCACAGAATCTTGTTTTTTAAAAGCTGTTGATCTTTTTTGAACAGATGACAGTGTACAATACCATGTAGTGAAAATCACTTATTAAATGATGAAATTGTTAAATCTTCTCCGTGTTGGTTTATCACAACCTAGGCCCTGCTCTCCAAGGGCCTGACTTAGAGAAATAAATTGTTCTGGAAACCCACGGATTCTCGGTTTGGATTTGTCCGAGCTGCAAGAGGGGGGATTTTAAACAGCAATGCTGGGTTTAGCTCTGGGACCCCCCCGGGGGTGCAGCTCCCCCAGTGACACGTGTTGGTGACAGCGGTGTCAGAGCTGGTGCTGTCACAGCCTGTGCTCGCGGCACCGCACACGGCGTGGGAGGCCACGCTGGGCTCGTGTTCCTTGTTGTGTGCACTGAGCAGGGCTGGCCTTGAACACAAGTGCTGCTCTGAGAGGAGGGGTAGAGCTGAGGGCAAGATCATTTTCCTCTGGTTCGTAATTAGAGAACTGAGTTCTTGGTGAAATGGGGAACTTGGGTAAACTTTATCAGTGCTGGTGTGGGCCGGCTGCCACGGGTGGTTGGTGTTGCTGGGTGAGGTGTGTGCCCAGAACAGCCTGGGTCCCTTGTGGCCCTGTGGAAAATGCTGTGGGATGTTCAGCACTGAGAGGAGGCGGCTTGTTCACAGCACCACAACAGCTGCAGTGCTGCTGCATCCCCTGAGGAACCAGTTTGTTGTGGAATGCCCAGCTCACATCCCCCATGGCTCTGTCCTGCTGTCCCACCCAGTTCCCCTCCATGTTCAGATTGAGTGGGACTTTCTTGACACAAATACATTTTCTGGCCAGACCCAGCCAATGATTTTATTTTTTAATGTATTTCTCTGAATCAAAGAGCTGTTTTCCTGCTCTGAAGACCTTTTCCCCCTCCCTCTACAGCTAATTAATCAAAAACCTCTTGCTAACCACGATGAGCTCCTTTTATCACGTGTCACAGATCACCTGTTAATAGTTTCTCACAGACTTTCACCTTTTAAATCACACTTGTGGTTTCCTTGTGGGGCTCTGTAATTTTTCTCCCTCCTTGTACAATGTCCTGTGGTCTGTTAGTGCTGTAGTGAGTTGGGCTGTGCCTGGTCGCCCCTCACTCCCCAGCCCTGCTGCACTGGCTGTGTCACACCTTTGTCCTCCATGACTTGTTTTCTCTCCTCAAAGGCAGTTTCAGTGACACAGGTGCCAGTTCTGGGCTGTGTTCTCTGCCCAGCTGCATTCCCTGGGGGTGGGTCATGCACCTCGAGCTTCCCAGGGTGCAGGTGGAGGTGGATGGATCCTGTCCCACTGCAGGGCTGGGAAGGGAAGGAGCTGCTGATCCCACTGCAGGTTGTGATCGACAGCTCAGGGACATGTTTTATGCCCGTTTGTTGGGGTTGGGTTGTTTAATCAGTGGAGGGACAGAAGGAGGAGTAGATGCTGATTCCTGATTTTTTTTCCATAACAATACAGGTAGCTGGAGATTGTGACAAACCCAAGTTCGCCTCAGTCCCTGTCTTGTGCTCTGGAAAGAGTGGTAAGATCTGAGGCACTCCCTTGCTTTGGGTATCACTCAGTGACATGTTCCTCTAATTTCTTCAAAATAAAGAGTGTCCCCATTGCCATCCAGCTGTGGAAAGGCTGTTTTTCCACACAGGTCACCGTTGCCTGTTCCTGGTTTGCTTTGGGATGTGTCAGGGCTGTTGTGGCTTTCAGCTTGGAGTCAAG
This sequence comes from Manacus vitellinus, assembly GCF_001715985.3. Taxonomy (NCBI): domain Eukaryota; kingdom Metazoa; phylum Chordata; class Aves; order Passeriformes; family Pipridae; genus Manacus; species Manacus vitellinus. The sequence continues at coordinate 2,744,508 of NW_021940379.1, forward strand.
TCAGGCTGGAGCACTTCAACAACAAAACATCCATTTTCCTTGCACTGTTCAGATGTTCAGACCTGTTCTGGTCTCCGGGAACATGGGGTGGGGAGGTTGGGCACATGTCCCTCATAGGGAAGCAGAAGCTGGTGGGGTTTTCTCCTTAAAATCCACAGTCCTGACCCAGAAGGGGATCAGCTCTGCAGAGCTCTCAGGTGCAGATCTTCCACCATTGGCTGATTGTGTTGGTGTTTATTGGACTCAGCTGAGACCAAAATGCCCAAATTAGCTGGAAACCCCCAGGACAAACCTCCCTGCTGCGGCTCCAGGGCTGTGCCTTTGCTGTCCCACTCCTCTCTGCTCAGCTCTGTAAGTGGGTGTTTTGGGGGGAGGGTTGAGGGATGGGGCATTTGGAGTTCCAGGAGGGTGTTACCTGTGTTCATTCCCCAGGGAGAAGGATGGGGATGAGGTGCTAGAAAATACTTAGGTTCCAGGAAAAGTTTTAGGTGTTCTCTGGGAGGAAACCCTTCCCAAAAGGGTCTTGGGGTTCTTAAAAGTGCAAAACTGGAGAGATGTTTATTACTTGGAGAAAATCAGAAATATTTGATTTGTTGTAGCAGAGATGCCTCAGAGGTGCTTTTCACAGCTGATGGTTTTTTCAGGACATTTCCAAAACAGCTTGTTTTTGGAAGCCAGAGAGGAACCCTAAACATGAAGAGGCCTCTGACCAAACAGGAGCCTATAAATGGAGGCAGATTAAACCAGGCCTGATTCCTGGGTTTTATGTTCATATAGTCCCTGGACCTCCACCAACTTTGTGAGACTGATCTGTGTCCCTGCTCAGCAGCCGCGCTCTGAGCTCGGCAGAGACTCAGGATTTAACTTCCCACCGTCCTGGAGCTTTGCTCGCTGTGTCGGGCAGGAAAAAAAAAAAAAAAGTTTAAAAACAGTGGAAAAAAAAAAAGTTTAAACTCCATCCGGCGGCGTCTCCTGTTCGGCAGCTCCCCAGCGGGGGAAAAAAGAAAAGCTGCGGAAAGGGGAAATGTCGGACGGGACCGCCGAGGATGGATGGGGGGACCCTGAGGATGGACGGGGGACCCGGGGATGGATGAGGGGACCCTGAGGATGGACGGCGGACCCGGGGATGGATGGGGGGACTCGCT
>NW_021940379.1:2746248-2764783 GCF_001715985.3 Manacus vitellinus
GGAGCCGAGGGCAGGGCGAGCACGGGCTGGGCCGGGGGAGGTTGTGCTGAGCCCCCCAGGCGGCTCCGGGTCAGGACGGGAGCGGGGTGGGGATGGGGGTTGTGCTGGCGGCGGGAGTGCATCTCGGAGGGTTTGTGGGCCACACAGTCTCGCCGGGCGGCCCAAAGAGGAAGGAGAGCTGGGGTGGCTGCAATGGGAACGCAGGAGCCTCTCCTGCAGCCCTTCAGCCCATCTGTGAGACCCCCGGGTCTTGCACTCCCAGCGAACTCGGTGTTTCATCCGTGTGGTTTTCATTGCTGGAGTGTGGCCTTAATGATTAGGAGTTGGGTTTGGTGGTCTTGCCCCTCACAGGGTGTCCACAGGGACAGGCTGAAACTGGGATGCCCAAGGGTGAGGTCGGCTCTGGAGGATGCAGGGAGAGGAGATGGGGAGGTCGGTGTCACCCACTGGCCAGGCTGAAACGTGGGGATCACCCGTTTCATTTACCTGCAAAGGCTGAAATAACAGGGGGCCCTGATGTTAATGAAGGGAAACCATGGCTGTTTTTCCCCTTGGCTTCTGACCAGCAGCCTCTGTGGATCAGTGTCCAACAGAAACACAAGGGCAGCTGCCTCCACCTGCATCACAAGGTGCCAGATAAGGGCTGGTGCTTTTTTGCTCCTGTAATCGATGCTTTGCTTGGAGAAGTTTGGAAAAAACTCGTGAGGAAGTTCCTCGTTGTGGAGCAGCAGATGGGGCACAAACAGGGCTGGGGAGGGCGGCGGGGGCTCCTCGTGGTGCCGGGGGAGGGGGAGGTGATGCAAAACCTGCGGTCCCAGCGTTTAGCAACTTCCCGTCAGTTGGGCTGGTCACGGTCCTGTCCCCTCCCTGGGGTGAAACCGGGAGATTTGGCATCTTTGGTCCACCCTGAGCGGGGAGGTGATGCTCTGCTCTTGTCCCTCAGTTGGCAGGGTGATGCCAGCTTGACCCAGAGCCATGTCCAGGTACCTGAAGCACTTCACGGTGGTGGGCGATGACCCCGTGCAGTGGAGCAACGACTACCAGAAATGGGAGGAGGAGGAGGACAATGGGGACAAGCAGCAGGACTCGGAGATCAAGGTGGAGCCCGCCAGGAGACACATCTCCTTCCAGGACATGATGAAAAAGCTCTTCAGCTCCCACAAGTTTCAGGTGAGGCAGAACAAGCCCAGGCCAAGGGCGGGTGTGGGATGGAGCTCAGGAAGCGAGGCTGAGCTCGTGAGCCCTGGCTGAGCTGTGCTGTGGGAGCTGAGCTGAGCTGCTCCCATGGGTGCAGGTGTTTCCTGAGCGGGGACAGGCCCCGGTGCCTCCGGGTCACTGCGGCACCAGCACGTGCTCCCCCTGTCTTGAGCTCCCCACATCAGGGGCTGGGAGGTGGTTGGGTTTATGGGGAGCCAGGTGGTTTCATGGGAGTGGGACTTTGCAGGAATAACCCACCATCCAGGGGGAGTGGGAGCAATGGAAAGCTCCATGAAACACAACCAGCTGAATCAGGGCTGTGGGTGTTGGGGTGTGTTCAGCTGTAAGGGCCACAATGGCTCCTCTTGTGGTCTGTGCTGGGAGGGGATTCACGTTGGTTCTTCTCCTCTGACAGATCGGGGTTGTCTGGCTGGTGATCCTGGATGCCTTGTTGGTTCTTGGGGAATTGCTCATGGACTTGAAAATCATCCATCCGGACAAATATAACATAACCCCAAAGGTAAAGTGTGGAGAAATGTCACCATGAACAGTGATTTCCCTCCCTTTGGTGGCTCAGACCCTCCCCTGGATAGGCTGGCTGGGCAAGGCAGGACCTGGAGCTCCAGCCCTGCCGACCTGATGGTCCCAGCACACAAAGGAGGGGCTCACAGGGGTGTGTGGGGCTGACCTGGCTCAGCTCACGCCAGTCCCTGCAGCAGCTTCGGGTTTCCTTGGGCTGCAGCAGAGCTGGATCACTCCCACCACCCTCCTCCTGCTCATCTTCACAGCTCCTGGACCAGTTCCCCAGCACCACAGGCTGCCACATACTCTGTCCTTTAGAGCAGAAGAAAAGTCCCCAGCCCTTCTCCCTGTAGAGCCCAACCAGACGTGCCCTCGAGCAGTGGAGGTTTTCCATCCTGCCCTGCTCGTGTGCACACAGGGGGGTTTCCCTCTTCCCACCTTCAGCTTGTGCTGCCTTTTCCCAGGTTTTCCACTACCTCTCCCTGTCCATTTTAACCATCTTCCTGGTCGAGGTGGGGTTCAAGGTGTTCGTGTATCGCCGCGAGTTCTTCCACCACAAGTTCGAGGTGCTGGACGGGGTGGTCGTGGTCGTGTCCTTCGTGCTCGACGTCGTCCTCATCTTCCGGGAGCACGAGTTCGAGGCCGTGGGGCTCCTGATCCTGCTGCGGCTCTGGAGGGTGGCCCGGATCATCAACGGTGGGTGAGGGGGTGTCCTGGGCCAAGGGCTGGATTTGTCACCTCCCCTCAATTACCTGGGCTCATGTCTTTGTTCTCTCCTCACACCCATCTGTGAGACCCCTGGTCCTGCTCTCCCAGTGAACTCGGAGTTCCACCCCTGTGGTTTTCCTTGCTGGAGTGTGGCCAGAGTCAGGCTGCAATTTCTTTGGAGCAGGGATAGACATTCCCCCTAAAAAACTTCATAATCTATTCCTCTTCACACCTCCTGGACCAGTTTCCCAGCACCACTGCCTGCCACACACTCTGGCTGTCCATCCTGGAGAAGGATGGCTCACATCCTAAGTTTCCACTGTAGGATCCTTCTGGCAGTGTTTTAACAGGGGAGCCCCTGTCTTCCTGCATCTGCTTCTACAGCAGAGTAAGATTTAATGCTCTGTTCTGCTTCTACTCCTCCATCCCCTCCAGGGATGCTGCAGGAAATGTCCTTGTCTCACCCTGGATCTTTCTTGCTCAAAGGTTTTACCATAAAAAGAGAAATAGAAAAGAAAAAAAATAGAAATCAGACTTAAGTGACTTTGCTGTGGAAATCGTAAATTGTTGCAAATAGATGTTAATTCAGAGTATAGCTGGAAACACTTTCTTCCTTCTTGGGGAAGGAATTTTGGGATTCCAAAAAATGTAGCAATGAGATTATCTCTAATTCCTGCATAAACCTCAGCCCCACTGCTGTCTGTGCCTCCAGCTCAGGTTTGGTGAGCGCTCTGTATTTGGCACAGAGGGATCAGAGGAGGGGATGGCTGGGGCTGTGTCTGTTTTCAGCCCTCACTGCCCTTTGGATGGGGAGAACGTGCCTGGTCGGCAGCAGCTGGAGGGAGGGAGGATGTGAGAGCAGCTTGTGGCTTCTCTCAGTTCAGAGTGAAAGTCAGAGAGAAACTGGATTTGCCTGCAGCCCTGGGAGCCACGGGCTCTTACAGCAGAAAACAGGGTTGCTGTTACAAGAAAATCCCTTTATCCTTGGCTGCTCCTGGTTTCCCCACCAGCTTCTTGCACTTGCTGGAGGAACAGAGGGAACAAAGGGAACGTGCCCCACGCTCGGGCGCCGTGTCTGTGCCTGGCACGGTTCAGTGCCCCTGGCAGGGACTGGGTTACACCAGCTGGGGACTGGTTGATGTTACCAGTGCAAATAATGCTTTGTCCCCTGAGCAATGAACCCCAAAACCCCAAACCTGCTGCCTGGAGCACGAGAAGCAGACACCCCCCGGTGCCTCCTGTGCGTTGTTCCGGAGGAGCCGTGTCGGGGAGGAGGAACAGGATGTTCTTCGTTCTCCCACCAGGCTGATTTATTTTTTTCCCCCCTCAGAAAAGGATGGCAAGAAAAAGCCTTTAGTGTGGGGGCTGAGTTCACATGTCATCACCTGATGGTGCTTGGAGAGAAGTGACACCTCTGCCGTGGTGAGACATGGCGTGTCCTTAGTGCAGCTGGGCAAGGTGAAGCCAAAACCTGGTGGATCTGAGGATGTGCCATGTCCTGTTCCACTGGGTTAAGCCTGTCCTGATCCATTGGGATGTTCCATGTCCTGTTCCCCCAGGCCACAGCAATCAGCTCCAGGGCACGAGCCCCAGGCTGTGCCCTGCTGTCAGAGCAGGTCCTGACTACACCTAAAACCTGCTAAAACACAACAAAGCTTCCAGCTCCATCCCCCCCAGGCTCTGCCAAGGGAGTACATTCAAATTCAGGATTTGAGTGACAGTCTGAGTGATTAATTCAGCTCTGCCTCTTCCCAGCAGAGTATCCCTATTCGAATCCCCCGGGTGGCTGATTTAAAACCCTCCTCATTAAGAAAAGCACTTGGGAAGGGTGGTTGGAAGATGACAGAACCTAAACTGGAGAGGAACATGTTTAACTCCTTGAGGACAGACCCTGTGTCCTGTTAATTCTGCTCGTGGCTGTTTTACAATGTAAAGCAAATCCCCTGGGAATTGTTCCACAGGAATAATTTTATCAGTGAAGACCCGCTCGGAACAACAAGTGTCCAAGTTAAAACAAGCCAACCTGAAACTTGCAACAAGGCTGGAACAACTGGAACACAGCTGTGTAGAGAAGGTAAAAAGCCACTTTTAATTTGAGTTTACCTGCCTGGGATCCTTGTGCAAGGCTGGCACTGTTGGAATGGTTTCCTCACTGGAAAGTGTGGGGTGCCCTACCCAAGTTCCCTGAGCTGCTCCTCCTCCAAGGAGTGATGTTTCTCTCTGTCCTACTTCCTTTAGCCAGGTTGTCCTGCTTTCCTGCAGCAGTGGGAAGATCTGTGGGAATCTGGGGAGCTATTTTAAGGATATTAATGATTTGACTTTCTGTCTCCTACAGGAGCAAGAAATCGAGAGGCTGAACAACATCTTAAAGCAGCACGGACTCCTCAGCCAGCCAAAGTAGGAGGCCAGTTTTCCAAGGTGGGAATTCTGCCTGGAGAGTGCAGTGTTGGAATCCACCAGCTTGACCTGAAAGGTTTTTCTGTCTCTTTACTTCCTCTTGCATTGTGTTGTCTATAAACATTTTCTATTTGACCACACTTTGATCAGACCTTGAGATTGCAAAAAGAGTTTTGCTGGAAAATTAATTACACGCAGTCCCTGTAAACAACAATTTTTTTCCCCTTTCTTGTACAGTTGTACAGTCAAAATTGCAAAATAATTTAATAAAGACACATCTTTACAAGCTACACACCCATAGAAGTACCACTTATTTAAAATAATTTCATTTTTTCTGTGATAACATTCTTTGTTTGCAACAGTAGAAATGATAAGAACTCAGGCTTGAAAAGAGAATTTCTCCTCCTCCAGCTGACTGTTCATGATCAGTACATCTCTTTGCCAACCATTCTTCTCATATTATTGGTAGTTCCTCATTTCTGTTGCTGCTTGTGCCACTTTGTTATTTATATAACATTTGTTTCAAAACCACCAACAGGCCGCTCCTTCCCTTGACAATCAAATCAGCCCCAAAATAGAGACAAGCATGTGCCACCCCACGTCAGACAGAGCCTTGTTCCACCAGCAGGTCCCAGGTCTGATACTGCTTTTCTCATCCCTTCTTCCCTTTTCAGTTCACTGGGCTACAAAGTTCTTTGTTTCCACAGCTCATAAATCAAGGTGTTAAAAGAACTGGAATATGTCAGAACAGATGTAGGTGAGTGGAACTGCTGGGAACAGTCAGGCTCCAGAAAAGCCATTAAGAAGCAAATTCTAAAGGACCAGGCTGGTGTTTGAGCACAACATGAGCATTTGCAGGTACTGGAAGGTCCCTGTGGAGACACTGTTTGATAGTTGGAGAGTCAGATTCGATGAGTGGGAATTCTGAAAGGTGTCTCCAATGGATTTAAGGCAGACTCAGCTGGAAGGGTCCCTGAGTTTTGCTCAAAGCATAACTGAACTGTTCAGATTTTTAAAGAAAGGTAATTAATTAGTGGTGTGGGGGAAATAGCCAGAAATATGTGGCTTATTCATGTATGGGGGTAGATAAAGCAGAGGCCTTATCTAATAGCACATGATTGCTTTAATTAGCAATTTAACTCTGCTGTTATGGGATAATGAAGCCTGGTTTCCTTTGGAGCTGTGCTGGGTCCCTTCCCCTCCTGCCCCCACAGGCAGGGAGCTGGGAACGGATCTGATGTGCTGGAAGGCTGGTGGCTGCACATGTGCTGACCAGCAAGTTCATATCTGGACCCTTTTTCCTCTCAGTGAGCTATAATTTGGAACTTTCTACTTAATGTGGGGTTTTTTAACCCTTCTGAGAACCCTCACAAGGTCTCACCCCTTCTCTCTTGGCTGATTTTAGCCCAGTTTATCTACAATTTAGATGAAACTCATGGCCCATCACAGTGACTGGATAAACCTTCAATGGAAAATCAGAAAAAGCAGAAATGTGGGGGGTTTTTTGATGAATGCTTACCTTAGACAAATGGGTAGAAAAAATCAAAGGGTAACTTGATGTTAATGGTGGGCCAAGCTTTATAGCCTGGCTCTGCAGGTGAGGAAATGTCAGTGAAAACAACAGAACTTGTTACAGGAATAGTCCTTTCCCTTCCTGAGGGAAGCTGCAATGAAAATACAAACAGGAATTAGCTTCAGCCTTCTGTTTGTATGACTGGTTTATTTGGTCTGGGTCATGTTTTCACCTGTCAGTTGTAAATTTTTTTTCCATATACAGTCCCATGTTTCTTTTCATTAATGATGTATGGATTTTTATTGAAGGGTTTTGGCAAGCAGCCACAGCTGTGTTTGAGCTGCAAGAGAATTGTTGGGTGGAATAAATGTGAAGTGCTGCCTTCAGATAAAGAGATTATCTGGGTCACTGGCACACAGGAAAACAAGCCCTTTGTTTTATCTTAAACCCTGTAATTTAATTACATACCTGCTTCAGTGTGGTGGTGGTGAGTGTTGCTGTAACATTCACTATCCTGGCTTGGGGATTGACCAGGGATCCATATTTAGTCCACTCCACTTCTATTCCAAAGGACACTGGAATTTGGCACGAGCTCTGCAAAGTGTTAGAAATCCTCTCATTGTCTGACTTACACAAAAGCCACTTCATTAATTAATTATTCTTGTTATTAAGGGGCAGGGTGACCCAGGAAGCTCTCTAGGGAGGCAGCAGAGGTGCTGCAGCCTTTGCTGCCCCTGCAGATTCTCCAAAAAAGTGACTCTGTACCTGCATTTCAGCAGGACTGTCCTGCCTCAGGCAGGATTTGGCTCCTGGTGATTGTGCTCAGCTGGGACAAAGTAGGAATATTGGTGGGACAGCAGAAAATCCTGGACTCTGCCAGGGCAGAATTTTGAAGCCAACAAGCTGAACTATTTTTAGGCATTTCTTCTTGAACTGTCACGTTTCTGGTGACAGAAATTACTCACTCTTTGGTTGCAAAAGCATTCAAGGCACCTATACACAAAGTGTCATCTCCTATGGTGCTTCAAAGGATTCTTGTTCTCTTACCCTGACCTGGTGCAAGAGGAGAAACAGTGATTCTGTTACTTCACTCTTTCAACCTCACCTCTGATGCTTCATCCCCTCTGAAGAGCAGGACTAAACTATGGCTAGAAGTCATTTTGCACCCAATATGTTGTCCTGAGCCATAAGAGGGTAGCAGCTTGATTCAAAATAAACCCTGTCTTCTACAGCCAGAGTGAAACTCCTCATTTGTGAACATTCCAGGAATTTCCTCCAGTTTGTTTATGCATTTTTTCCCTCCCATATTTTTTCTTCTAACTGGTTGCTGCATTTTTAGGCTGGGAAGGTTGAGCTGGTGCTGCATTACAGGTACAGAGGAGAGAGGACAGTGAGAGTGAAGGTGGAGGGTGGTGTGACTTTTCACCTGTTCTGAGATGTGGAGGTGAGTTATTGGCACCCAGTCAAGCACATCCTGGGCTTGGGAATTCCCAAATGAGGCCACATACTCAGGAAAGTTTTGGCCCTTCAGTACATCCAGGAGGGTCTGAGCCAAAGGCTGGCATTTCATAGCTGCTGTAATTCTTCCAGAAAACAAAACAAAACAAAAAAGAGATGAGTTACAGCAAAATCCATTGGTTTGGCACAGGCATCATTTCTCCTGCTCCATGCTCTGTTCAAGCCTTCTGGCTACAGTTGCTAATGCCACAGTCTTTTCAAGAGAAAGACCATTGTTAATTAAATGCCATTTTTTAGAATTAAATACTCCATTCCCAATACTCCTCCAGCTGTAGGAACAGCCAGGACCTGAACAGAGCCTGAGGGAAAAGGTTGTCAGAGGGTTAAAAGGACTAAATTAAAAATAAAGATTAGTTCTTACCGTAACTTACAGCCTGAGATCATGTTATAACCAAATAACACGGGGGCTCTGGCTCCCTGTGCTGCCAGGCAGTCCTGGGTGGATGTGCTCTGCAGGATGGAGAGCTGGCTGGGTTTGTTGGTGCTCTGAGTGATGCCAGATGTAACACACAGTTAAAGGGAAATTCAGCACTTTGTGTGTTTCAGGACAAAAAAAGAATCCTTAATCATATCCTTAAAATACATCTGAAAGTGCTGTAATAGCTCCAGACTCCTCTCACAGTGTGAAGCACCAGGGTGTGCAATGAAGGTCTAAATCCACTCACTACACAGTCCCAGGAGATTGCAGTCAGGACTGAGTCATTCCCTTCTAAAACACAGCCAGAAACCCACTCTTTTATACAGATATATTTTACAGATGTCCAGGCTAGAAAGGGTTTGTGAAGATGGACCAGAACAAGTGCTGCAAACAGAAATTCAGCAGGGAAAGGATATCCTTGAGGCCAGAATCCTGCTCTCACAGGCAGCCCGACAATGTAACCAGGATTGCCACTGAGAGGAACTGGCTTTGTGTCTACCTGCAATGCAAACACACAGGATTAGATCTTACCCTGCACTGAAAGGGCTGGGAAACACAGAAATATTTCAGTTATTTTAGGACTATTTATTGCCTGGAATGATGAGTAGTAAGGCTGTAAGTCAGACTTTGCTTTCTCTGGATACAGAGCCACAAGATGGGGCTTGTAAATGTGACACTTTGGAGGCCTTTACTGCCCAGCTCTGAAATGCTGCCTCCTCTGTGTATCCAGGGCAAGTCATACTTTACTTTGCTGCTCACAATTGTTCTGATTCAAGTTTAATAAGTTTTGTAATTAAATGTCTCTCAACAAGTCACCCATGACATCTCCACAGTTACCTGAGTGAAGCTGATTTGGAAGCTCTGCTGGATTGAAAGTGCTTCTTTGGTAATTGCCCCCAAGACAAAAGCAGCAGCTGCTTCTATTATTTCTCCTGTGTCTGTGTAGGTAATGTGATAACTCACCTGAAAATTAAACATTTTAGATGTTCATTTGAATAAATGCATAAGAGAAACTAGGGGGGAAAAAAATGAAGCTAAAATTATTCAAGTGTTTTATTTCTTCCTTGCTTAAGAAACTCTGAACTACAGAGTGGGGATATATTATATCCTCTAGAGCTTCTTCAAAACTGACTTCTTTAAGCATAAACACAATGTTCATCTACTTCAGATTACAAAATGAGATGATGTGCAACATCTATTCCTCTCTCTGTGCCATCAGTGTGCCTGAAATCATCTTCTACCAAGCATAAAGCAGATTCTACACTCATGTTATTGTCTGTTTTGTCATATACACACAGTAATGACAGACAAGGATTTCAACCTTTCAAGGATTTCTCCTTGAAATGTTGCATATAGTTATTATTTTGTTGCAAAACACTCTCTTTTATCCCAAACTTGGTGTCTCTCCTGTGACATTTGCTTTGGGGATGTCACAATCCATGGGAACTTCAAGGCCTTCCTGACAGCTTTGCAATTTGTGCATCAGAAGTGATTTGCTGCAGAGATTCCTCCCATCAAACACCAACAAGGGCTGTCAGACCTACCCCAAGGACTATATTTAAGCACAGTTCATCCAAAATCATGGGGAGCCTCGGGACATCAGCACCCTTCAGTAAAGTCCTCATTCCATCCAGGGACTGGACAACTATGGACTGGACAGAAATATTAACCTGGAAAACAAACTCAGGTCAGTTCTGAATGTGAGTATAATTAATTTTGGCTCTTTCTGTGTTATTGTATTCATGACCCTTCCTGGTTCTGTCCCACAGTCAGTAATTCTCTAAACAATTACTGTGTTGCACATACTGCAGAAGGTCAACCAAAGGGTCTATTTTTAAGTAAATAAAGAGATTCACTTAAAAAGAGAAAGTTTTATATGAGGGGAATATATCAGGCTTGAATGTTTGCAGGCAGTATATTATCTTGCTGTTGCTGAGTACCATTACTGATGGCAAATTATATTTTTTTTTTACTGTAAATATTAAGGATTAAGTCCCTGTTCTGATCAAGTCAGTCAAAAACTTCCAGTGACTATAACTAAGAATTTTGCCCCCAGCTCTCCCAGCTAATTTAGAAGGGTTCTTACCATCTGACTTGATTTGGGCACCTAGGGAAGAATAAAAGGACAAATTAAAACAATAGCAAAGGTAAGACCTATCACAGTAGCAGTTAATCAAAGCAGGTAAGGCTTAACTCCTTTGCCTATTTAACTCCCTCATTACAATAACTTTCACACTGTGGAAGTGATTGGATACACTCCACAGTATCCAGAGGTAGGAAAAGAACTGCTGTTCTCTGTGGCCAGTGGGAAAAATCTTATAATCCAATCCCCTCCTTCCTCTGAGTCCTGGAACTACTCACAGACCTCCAGTTTAGGAAGTTGGCCAGGCTGTGCTTCCCAAAGAAATGAAGAGCTTTTGTTGTCCTGTTCTGATGGTGAGAATTCCATAGTTGCATGCTCTTTAAACCAAAAAATGAGAAGCAAGTCTCCCTTTTGTTATACAGCACGAAAATTTCCACCAATATTTCATGGAAAAGCAGAAGTATTGGACCAAGGTCATCAGTCAGGCCTGAAAAATACCCTCATAAAGCACCACTTCATCAAATTTCACTTTTCTGATTTTCCAATGAGTGTTTGAGTCACATCTTTGGGACAGGACCAAGAGCTGGACTCTGACCATGAAGCAATTGTGCAGAATTCTGATGGGATACAGAGAGCAGTGACTCATCCAGGAACACATTCCCAAGAGCTGGAGCTCTGGAGGTGATGCAGGCAGAGTCTGTCCCATATTTATCATCCCAGGGTACAGCTCAGCCATCAGAACCAGCTCAGTGAATAAAGGTGCTTGTAAAGATTAGATTTGTCCTTCAGGGCATCACTATTCCTGACTAGGGAAGAGGGAATGAGCACCATTCCTGGAATTGTGTTTATCCATGACTGGGGTGATGGATCATGGCTCTGTAGGTCGCTAGCACAGCCTCCCTGTGCCTCCCACTGACTCTGCTTCCCACCTGGAAGGGAGGAGAGGGAGGGCAGGAGCAGCTCTTTGCTTTGGCAGCTCCAAGTACCCACTGACTGTGGTGGGAAGCATCTTGGTAGAGGATTCCAAGAACCACCCCCCACTGGGATCTGCTGGACAGGCCAGGGTAGAGAGAATCTGGTTAAACAAATTAACTGCAACAATTACCAAGACATTCCTCCCACTCCAGCTGTCCCTCCCGGCAGCGAGGACGGGGCTTTCTGAAGGCCCCACTGTCCCAGTGCTCCCAGTAAGGCTCCCTGGCTTACTGGTTTGCCGTTTCTTTGGCCAGCAGCTCCACCTGCTGGCACTGGCAGGGCTCCTGCTCTGCCCTGTGGCCACACTGTCCCCAGTACCACCATCTTCTGATGTCACATCCCACCCTCAGCTCCATTTGGGAAGGGGATCTCCCTACAGAGCGACTCCAGCATTTATTCAGTCTTGTTCAGTTCCTGCATCTGATCCTTCCTGACACCCACTGACCTCTCCTGAGCTGGGCCACTCTCTTGGCAAGCACCATATGGCTGTTATTCCTCCCTGTTCCACTGAGGAAGGGGAATTCATCTTCAAATTCCAAAGCACTCCACTGCTGGAGCCTGACCTGGCCATCCTCGTTCTCTCCTGGTCCTGCAGCCAAGGAGAACTCTAATTTTGGGAGGACATGGAAACACTCAAAGCCCTTCTGAGGCAGTTTTTTCCACTTCTTCCCCAGCAGGTTGATCAAAAGCCAACATCTGTGAGCAATCCCTGCCTGATTCCAACAAGGTTCTCAATGAGCAGGAGAATGATCCCACCTGTGAAAGTGGCTTTCCTTTCCTGTTGGCACCTTTGGAATCTGTAAGGAGACTGGAAGGGGTCTTTAAGCAGTCACTCACTGCTAATTAAATCAATTTAAATAATCACATAGATTAAAAACACCTTAATGGTGGAGAGGATGCTGTTTCTTGAAGAGTTTCAGCTTCTGGAAGGAGCCATCGGGTCAAGGTCTGATGGGCTTCAGGTTCAATTTTACAGGAGTGATTTCTTTGTCTTCCTGAATATCCTCAAAGGGGATTTATTTATACATGAGACATCATCCTCCAGGTCAAAAAGGGAGGGAAAAGCAGGCTTAGCTTTGAAAAATAACCACAGACTGGATGTGGTAGTTGGCAGATCCAAACAAATTTGCTGTCAGTGGGGTAAAAGTCATGTTCTTTGAGGAGCATAAGGGAGGTTTAGCATAGTGTGCCATCAAAAGTGAGGCTTGGGGGAAAGGGACAGATGCAGAGGATTAAACCTTAGTTTTACCAGCTCTTTAAAACTCAGATTTCTTGGAATTATGCACTCTGGTAACAGGCTTCTTGGAAAAGCCTGAACATGCACAAAAGCATGAAAGTGCAGCAAGCACTGGTTCAGGGAGCTTGTCTCTTCAAAACTATTATTTTGTATTTCATCTTTGACTATATTATTTATATTTGGCTAAGCAGAGAACAGAAAATTATTCTGTTACCAAAGCTTGAAGTAAAAACATTCCCAAAGGCTTTCTGTATAAAAGTCTGTTGTATAGGGAGATGTTTTTTTCCCAACCCACAATTTAAAAATCCAAATAAAACACCACATCCTTTAGTAAATAGACATTACTTAATTCTGCAGATTCAAAAAGATCTGTAATATCAACAGGCAGCTGTACAACTGTTTCAAATCATACTTACTGCCAAAATGCTGGAGTTGATGTAGAACAGCATATTAAGTGCTTGAATGCTTTCACATTTTTCCACACTTACAGATCTGATGCATTTTGTGGCCTGGTTTACTAAAAACCCTGAAAAAAAAGTCCAAGTATTAAAGGGAATTAAAGAGTAATTATGAAAAGCAGAAATAAATAACATTATAAGAATCTTAAGTACAAGCAAAAGTGAAAGTAAATGTCATCTCTACTGTAGATAAGGATACAAAGAATGATACTTTCTTATATTCTCACAAAATGGTATGAGATAAAATATTCCTTCTTAACAAGCAGTTGAAGCTTCATAAAAGCTAGAAAAAGATTTATTCCTTCATTTTTGAGATCCCATAAGGTTTTTTGTTTCACAAGAGACCTCAGCTCTCCTCCAGTCACCACCAGGAGTGTTGTGAGACCCCACTGACAGTGGGGTTTGGGAAATGCAGGTGTGGGTTTGCTCGTGGGTTTTATTTTTCTTTTCCTGCCTCTGCAGATTTTGAGGAAACTGTGTGAAGGGTTAAAATGTAGAGCTCCAGCCTGCAAGTGGGACTTGAGAAAGGGACCTCAGTGTACAAAGGGACAGCTGGCAAAGGCTGCAATACCCTGTTCCCTCATGGGGTCACCCTTGTGCTGTTTGATTAAACCAATTAGGCCAAATAGGGTGTTTTATTGGTGGACAAACAGCCCATCAACAAGATGCTCTGGGGTTTACTTGGAATGTTCAACAGAGATGCAAAACAATTTCCATTCTATGTCTAAAAACCACAGAGAAACAGAAGCTATTTTCAAATAATTTGCTCGTTTTATCTGGATTTACATTGAGGGGTGTGCCACCTTTCTGCCTGACGAATCTCAAGCCAGAGAAGGATCCTCTAAAGAAAATAAAATGAAATTCAAATGTGTTTTCCAACCTGCAGGATTGGCATCAGAGCACCAGGAGGAGACAACAGGACTTGGCAGTTTCAGAAATGCATCCTCTGTCTGTACAGGAACCCCATACTGCCAAAAAAACCACAGATTCGGGGACACAGGTGTGTTTCAGCCCATCAGAGTTTTACAGCATTTCCATTAACAGTAAATATGAATAGAAGAAGTGCTTATTTCCACTGTATCTGTCAATAATTTATACTATTTTGTGCATCAGTTTTTAAGCTACTGCTACAGCAAAAGAAAGCTACTTAAATTTCAAAGTCCTTAAAAATCTAGTTCTCTTTCTCAGTTAACACAAAACACTACACTTCTGCTTTTTACATGTCCATATTTAAAGACCAATATAAATTTTGTCTCTTCCAGAAGAACTGTACTATTTAAAAGCAGATGCAAACAATGCTGACTTGTTCTTTTATGGAACAATCTAATACTTATTGAATCAGATAATTATTTACCTCATATCTCTGAGTTTCATTTGCATCAGGAGGGTCTGGAGCATCTGTGTCCATATTCCAGCTCTCAGGCTCAGCACTGAAAGCAGCACTCCCAAACTCATTAAGCAAATCATCAAAATTTTCTGGAGTTGGCATTTCAGGGGACCTGAGGTAAAGTGCTTGTTTATCTGCCCAAACATTTAAAAAATGAGATAGCTTTTAGGATGTAAAGGACACAGAAACAGTATTTAGTAACCATTTCTCCTTCTGGAGTGGTTAAAAACTCTGTGATAGAAAAATACCAATGCAGCTTAATCTTTAAGAGAAAACCTAAACAGGATCTTAATTCATCTCACCCAGATGCATGAAAGCACAAATTTTATCATAAGGAAAGTCCCTGGCTTTCAAAATCCTGGTTTCTAACAGCAGAATTTCCAAACCACACATGTCAATTAGTGTCTGCAGTCTCCATGCTAAATATTGAGGTGATTACTGCACAGTCATAATTAAATTAAGAGGACATGGTGCTGATCACTTTTAACTGCCCTGCAAGTCACTTCAAACTTGGGCATAAAGGATTTGTACCACAGATTTGGATCAGATTGGGAAGTCACTTTTCCATGAGACAATTTTAAATTTGATTTATAGGAGATGATAATTTTTTTTTTTAAAAAAGGCACCCAAAACTGTATGTTTTTTTTTCCAACAGAGACGAGTTAAATGTATGAGATGTTTTAAGTCCATGGTTTCACAAGTGAAAGGATCACAACACAAGGACTGTGAGCAGGCAGAATCACCAGTTTTCTGAGAGGTTTAATAAAATAGAAACAGTTTTAAATTTAGTCTCTTTCCGGTGCCTCAAGAGCTTACAAAAATAACACCACAATGTTTAATAGTGGCAACAACTCTACTTACAGTTTGTAGCATGAATGCAGAAAATACTGGGGTTGACTTGGTCAATTAATTGAAATATCCTTTCTGGTGGGTCTGCTCCAACATCAAGAGAATATACAGCAGCTTTCTGCCTGCACAGGTGGCTGTCACCTCTGCAAGCAAGGATAATAAATGAATGATCCACTAGAAGTTAGTGTTGACCAGATTTTAAAGTTCTTTCCACGTACTGAAGCAGCATCACAAAAAAAAAAAAAACCATAAGATTACTGTTTTAACACAATTTGTATAATTGTGCAGCCTTAGAAGGCTCCTGTTGTTTTATACTCTGTGCTTAGTAATAAATAACACAGAATTTTTCCACATGTAGTGTTTAGCAGAGAAAACTGTGAGCAGCAGCATGAAGGAAGGTAAGAAACAGGGAAGAACCTGCCAGGGATAATATTGGAGCTAAAATGACAAATGGTATGGGATCCAGATGGTTGAGGCACCCTCTTCCTTGGGATCAGCCAAATTAAATAAATATACAAATATATATAAACCCAGATGTAAATAATGAGATGCACAATACTTGCAGACATTAAAAAAGCCCCTGGATTTTCAGGCAAAAGGAACATTTCACACAAAAAGAATTTGGGGAAAGAAACACAACTTCATTTTAGGCATTTCTAGTTGACAAAGAGAGAACAGTCACTCCAGGCAATTAAAGTGTCACTCAGGAAGGTGTTGATTAGACCTTTCTGATATATAAATATCTCTAAATGGGTGGCAGGAGTCATTGTGTGCAAGAACAATAAGAAACCACAGTCTGGCATGATTGCTAATTCAAATTTCAAAGCACCAAGAATAAACCCCAGTGCTCAGATTGGCATAATTTATACAGAAGGTGGGCTGAAAAGCTGCACTTATTGTTCTCAGAGTTCACCAAGAGATCTTTTTTTTTTCCATTAGGATTTTGAAGTGAGCTTTCTGAACTCCTTTTTGAGAGGAAGAAATGAGATGAAGGGGTTTTTAGAGCAACTAAACAGCAAAGAAACAACTATTGGCTCTAATTTATTGGTATAATGTTAAATTTTAGTGGTGTTGAAGTGACAGACTGGCAGGGAGGCAGCAGGTTGGGATGGTGACTTTAAGACCAGAACAGTGCTCACACTACTTCAAAAAGCTCTGAAATGATCAAGTTTTTAGCTGATATCAAAAATGTAATCAAAGATGTTGCTGATTAATTGCTAATGACCTACAGAGGTGGTCAGATGGTACCATTTTCCTTACCTTCCAGGCACTTCATTATATTAATGGAAGTCTAAAGATACATCATTTTCCCCTCTAAAAAAGCATCACCACCTGAGTGTCCACAGACAGGAGCACAGGAGGAAAGGAAAAGGGAAAGAGAAATGGGTGTTTATACACAAAGAGCATTGATTGCATCCAGAGAATGGTTCTAGTACCAATAACTACGTGCTATTTTATGGCAGCACCTGGTAGTTGAAGGTCATTGGAAATTTTTAGGAGGGGAATGAGAACCTGCAGCATTCAGGATGCATGCACTTGGGAAATTGTGAAATACAACCATATATTTAGCAACTGCTGAAAGTTAGTGAAGAGATCTCTCAAATAATTTGAAAGAAATATGTCTACAGACTTCTCATTTAATGATTTTAAAATAAGGGAGCTTGTTTAAGTATTGAGGCCAAAGGTTTCCAGGCCCAGGGCAGGAAGATCTGGAGAAAGTGGAGTTAGGATGGCAGCAGGGAGGGGCTGGGAATTGGTGAGAGGAGAGGGCAGAGCCCTGATTTTGTGTTTTAGTGTTATTTATCCACTCACGTGACCACAGGGACTGAACAGGCAGTGAAGAGGCTGAACTCCTCGGGGCTGCAGTCGGGGTCACAGCAGCAGTTGACATCACACTGTGCCACCAGCAGGTCACACACACACAGCCTGGCAACTGCAGAGAGATGAAATCAGAACTGGGGCTGGGATTTCACACCTCCCAGCCTGTCCCAGAACACCCTCACTCTTCACCTCCACTTGGTTCTGACAACGGGCAAATCCAAACTCACCTGCTCTTTTTTGAAGGCATTTTTAAAAGCCATCCTTTGAAAAAGTCTATTTGGGGCACATGGACAAACTGAGACACTAAAATCTGACAGTGAGAAATAAAAAAACCAACCTAACAGGAATTTTGAAGGCATGAAAATATACTCAGCCCTGCAGATGTCAAAAAAAAAGAGAGATACAAACAAGAAGGTGTTAATTTTGTTTTACTGGGAAGAAATATAAAACATTTTGAAAGAGTGAGATGTTTATAAGCATTGAGCAGTAAAACACTTCCCTGATGTGCCAACATAACAAGAGTTGACTTCTTTGAAACTGTTTTTTCTCTCTGTCTTTAGCTGCTGTGAAATATTGTAATCACAGAGAGAGGAATTGTTGATAATTCTGTAAACTGGCCCCATAAAATGTTTGGTAACTTAAAACAGTCTTAGGTTTTCAAGTTTATAAATGCAAAGAACAGATATTACTCTACTGAACTGTTTTGAGAGTTGTTCTATAATAAATCTTGACAAAAGAACAGCACAGAATGAGGAAAATTAAGCTCAGTGTTTTATAGGCAAGGCATTCAAAGGGTATTTTCATAATTAATTCTTTTATTTCAGTTAGACTGTTGTCTGTTTCTCTACGGCTTCCTAAGTGTTCTCTGACCACCTGAACAGTATCCAGGTATTTCCTGGAATCTCTGAAGTTCTCCCTGTTCTGCTGGCTGAGTTTACCCCTGGAATCCTTAGTTCACCCCGTGAACAAGAGCATTTTAAACATGAACGATTAGATTGCAAGGTTATGTCTCCCAGATTAGGGATTTAAGTCTCTTTTCCCTAAGGAGGGAGCACTGGGACAGGTTTCATTTGGCAACTAATCCATAGAAATCTGAACTGATGGAAATAAGAAGTTAAATTAAAATGTAGCCAATAAGACAGTGGGAAACACCTTCTGAGAGCACAGTAACAACACTTTATTTACATATTGGTATGACAATGTATCCGCAGCACTGGGGCTGAATGAGGAATCTGGGGGCAAAGTGGGCACGTGGAGCTCTCCAAGGAGATCCAGGGGAGCCTCTGCGGGGTCAGACCCTGCGCGGGGAGCGGGGGAGGGCTCAGAGCAGGGGCTGGAGGGGCAGGAGACCCTGCCCTGCACCCGCGGGCACACGCAGGGCTGGGTGACGGTCAGATATGTGACGGACACATCTTGCTGCAGCAACCCCCAGAGATGCCCAGGGAGAAGCCG
>NW_021940379.1:2765375-2771665 GCF_001715985.3 Manacus vitellinus
AAGGTTTCTGGTGTAGTGAACCGCGAAGGAGGTCTGGGGAGAAAAGCTGCTGGAAGGCCACACGCAAAAAGAAAAAAAAAAAAAAGTGTGCGGAATGGTGCCTTGTGAGAGAAAAAATTCTATGTTTCACGGTTTTTTGCAACTGTGTTTTTAGTAATCTTGCCTTAAACTAATTTTTGAAGTTTTAAAGTTTCTCCTTCTGAAAATGCCCTGGGTCCTTCATGCTCAGTGTATATTCATTATTTAAGCTGGTTAGAAATTTTGCCATATATGCAGGTAACTTTGAGGTCTTTTTTAACCTAAATGGTTAATGATTCTAATGATTCTAAATGATTCTATTTTTATAGTAAATTGGAAAAACTAGGCTAGAGAGTGACTAGTGATCAGGGTTACCTTACAGACGTAACATGCAAGCTTAAGTTCAACAAGGAAATTAATTTTTAAAATGAAACTTCATCGAGTTTATGTTCTGCATTACCTGAGGGGAAAGTTTGTCACTCTCTACAGCTCCCTGGCAGGAGGTTTAGATTAGATATTAGGAAATATTTCTTCATGGAAAGGGTTGTCCAGCATCAGAACAGGCTGTCCAGGGAAATGGTGGAGTCACCATCCCTCGAGGTGTTCAAAAATGTGTGGATGTGGCACTTGGGGACATGATTTTGTGCTGAGTTGATGGTTGAGCTCTAAAAGCTCTAATTTTCCAGTTTCATCCATTGGAAATGGAAATAATGTCCCTCCTTTGCGCTGTCCACTTACCCCCAGGGGTGTGATGAGTTACACAAGAGCACTGACTGTTCACTCCCTGTGAGGCCACCAGGGTGCTCTGATGTTCTCCAAGCGCTGCTAACCTGGATTTGAAGCAGCTCCATGTCATGTGGCAAAGTCTGGAGTCCTCCTTCCCATGGAAACACCTCAGTGCTCCAAGGACATGGTCACATGAAGGTGAGAATCCGCTGTGCTCTGCTGTACCTCAGAGCTGTGTGTGCCTTCCAGCCCAAAATAACCTCACTGGGTCTCCAGCCTGCGTTCCTTGTTCCAAAGTTTCTGTGTTCACCTTTCCTTTTGGGGATGAAGAACTGGTGTGTTCAGTCTCTTTGTTTTTTGCTGTTTGTGAGATTTTTTTGGATTCCATTGGAAGCATCCATGCACTTCCTTTCAGCCAGGTGGTCAAAATGATGTTACAAGTGTTGGGTTTGTTGTTTTTTTCAGGCTTAAAGAGCAACAGTGACTTCAAGACACTTCCATTTTGAAAGGAAATTGTAAAAATGGCATGATAGGACTCTTTTTTTCTTCTCACTGAGGCTGTGTCAGGACTGGCTGCAGCCATCCAAGGGAATATAGCCCTGTATTTGAGGAAATCCTGGGGATCTTTAAAGATCCATCTCTTGCACTGTCCCAGAGCAGGGAAACAGAAAGAAAAGCAATCCTACAAGTCCTGCAAAGTTGGAAACTTGGATTTTAGATTACAGGCTTGGAGGGAAAGTGGTGCTTGGTTTATTTATCACCATTGGTTATATGCTGTCTTCTTGTTCCCCTGCAGTGCCACGAGATAATTAATATTAAAACTTGTTAGTTTACACGTTTCTGATGCATTTAAAATCGGTTAAAAAAGGGCTGTTGACAATGCACCAGGGAAAATAGAATTTAATACATACTTTTTGCATCCAGAATTACTTGGCAAAGCTGATGGTGCACAAGGGACCAGACTCCAAGATGAAAAGCGAGCCTTGCTGGAATGTGAAAGCACAGATTGCACCCTGGATGAATGTGGGCAGGAGCTGGATGAATAAAGAGGTATTAATTCTTCCTGCATCTACCATTGAAATAGAACTGGGCGACTGTTCAATAGCAAAGTAGGATGGAATTAATCTGTTTTACTCATGACCTTTTTTCTTTTCTCAGAAGTGTTAGGGCTTCACTCAGAGCAGCAGTTCACCTAAAAACCCATCTCCAGTATTTGCTGTAAGAGAAGAATAGGTCAAACAAGCTGCTGTGTCACTTCAGCTCCCTCTTTATTGGTGTTTAAGTGAGTGACTCTGAATTCCTCAGCTGTAGGATGTGATTGTTCAATAGGGTCATGAAGCCTCTCCAGAAATATGCAGAATGCAAAGTCCCTGCAGAAAGGAAGTTAAATAAAATACAACCCCCCCACCTTTGTCATGGAGAGAGGAAAAGCAAAATAGAAACCCATGTCTAAGAAAATCCGTTTGAACACCACTCCCCCACAAAACCCACCTTTGTGTTGGATTTCTGAAACAGGTTCCAAACAGCAACTCCAAGTGTGTAGGACAAGATCAGGACATCAATAAATAAGGCTTGTTCTTCATCACAGAGATTTTAATTTATCCTGTCAACATGAGTTAATTAATAATTAAAGAGGGCACTGTGATCCTCGTGTGGGAGGTCCTAGAAAATGAAGAGTCAAGCAGTTGAAGATGCAGCAGGGTGCTGTCTATTAAAAAGCATCTTAAGGGATTTGCTGTATTACTATTATAATTTAAGCTGCAAGATTTTGATGTGCATTTAAGCATTACAACGTGGCATTTCCAATGCAAACATGGCAGGATTGAGTCCCATCAAGTAAATCCAGGGGAAGTAACTGATTATAAACACAAATAAAACTAACACAGATGTCTGATGAAATGCTAAGACTAAGCAAAAAGCACTACTTATATTTCAGTTTCTCTCATCCAAGCTTATTGTAATAATTCTCAGTAAACTTTGGTTTTTAGCCATAGAACTTTCACCACAGCCCTTTCCTTTTAAATTACTTGAGATTTAAATAACTTAATTACTTTTATACAGCTAAAATGATTGCTGTTCCTCAGAACAGAGGGCACTGGAGTTTTCAGAACAGTGCACCAATAGCTGTCCTGCCCATGGACATGTATCATTTGATTAAATGTTTTAATTTTATTTTTGGACATTTAAACTCTGAGTAGAATCAGCTTATTAACCACAGTCTCATAAATTATGATGGATGAGGTGTTCAGACTTGTTAGGAAGTTTTTAGTGATAAAAAGTGCAGAGTTAATATAATAGAAGAGCTTCTCTAGGAAGTGGTATAATTCCTGTTATCTTAGACTTTTAAAATGAGGAGAAAATCCTAAGAGAAAACAGTTTTGGATGTGCATTACTTGATCTAAATATATCTTCTCAGCTTAATGCCATTCATAACAATTTTAGCACTGACCAAAAGTCAGAGTCACCAATAAACTACAATATTTTGTATTTTATAGGGTGACTTGGGTGAGGTTCTAAAGGAATTGAGAAACTGGTACAGAAAATAAATCAGCTCTCCGGGATTTTGGACAGCTGGGATTTGGGAGACCTTCAAGCCCCTTTCAGTGCTAAAGGGGCTCCAAGGAGCTGGAGAGTGACTTTGGATGTGGCATGGAGTGACAGGACAAGGGGGAATGGCTTCCCACTGCCAGAGGGCAGGGTTAGTTTGGATGCTGGGAAGGAATTCTTCCCTGTGAGGGTGGTGAGGCCCTGGGACAGGCTGCCCAGAGAAGCTGTGGCTGCCCCATCCCTGGGAGTGTCCAAGGCCAGGTTGGATGGGGCTTGGAGCAACTTGGAATAGTGGAAGGTGTCCCTGCCTATGGCAGGGGGGAGGAACAAGATGATCTTTAAGGTCCCTTCCAACCCAAACCATTCTGGAATTCTAGCTGGTGATCTTCTGACTCTGCATCTTCTCTTGACTTTTCCATGTGGGAAGTCTGGTCCTTCTCACATGAGTTTTGTGTTTAATGCAGCTGTGCTGTCTTGAACTTCATCTTTCCAAGGCTGATGTTGGTTTTGCCGTATGACAGATCACTCTAAGAGTTCAAGTGGACAGGCATTTGGAATTAGAGTCAAAACAAAGTCAAACCAGGCTGAAATAAACTGTGTTCCGGTCTAGCACAACATTAGCCCTTAAATAAATAGTGAGGAGCCCGGGCTGTCTGTAGGGCAGATGGCATTACAGGTAATATTTATCATGCTCCAATCTCAGGACTAAGATACTTGGGAGAGAGGATTGACGTCAGCTCCAAGTGAATCAGTTTTAAAACCAGCTGAAAACCTGCTTGTGCCTCCAACAGTTGATTATATTGTGCAGCACTTCTGCTTTGTGCATTTGTTGGTCTGAGCAAGCCTGGCAGGAAGAGTTCATTTTGCTTTTGCAGCTTAAATGGGCTGATGTAAATAGATCTTGGACTTTGAGGTGGGAAGATTCCACCCAGCTGCAGTAACCAGGGGGATGCCCTTTGCTCCAGTTTTTGTGCCAAATTTGTGCACTGGGGAATTTTAAACAAATATCACTTGGCAGAACATGGACCCTCAGGGTACAAGAAAAACACCGGCATGAGGCAGCAGGGCATGGGCTGGGAGGGATTTACAGGGAGAACTATCCACACTGACACTGAGCAGGGGGAACAACCAGTTCTGAACTGTTTTATTAAAAATAGTTGAGTTTTGTGTCACAGGAGCCCAGTGATCCTCTGAATGAAAACCAGGAGCAGT
Source organism: Manacus vitellinus (assembly GCF_001715985.3). Taxonomy (NCBI): domain Eukaryota; kingdom Metazoa; phylum Chordata; class Aves; order Passeriformes; family Pipridae; genus Manacus; species Manacus vitellinus. The sequence goes on from NW_021940379.1 coordinate 2,769,879, forward strand.
TTCTCATCCGGCTACAGTGTGCAGGAGTGTGAAAGAGTTCAGCAAAGGTTACTAATTATCATGTAAATTATGAGGTCTTCTGGCTGTCTGGACAGACCTGGGTGGCTGGCCTGGGATAGAATCATAGAATGATGGAATCACTAAGGTTGGAAAAGACCTCCAAGATCAAGTCCAACCTTCAACTGAATACCCCCATAGCCACTAAACCATATCACAAAGTGCCACATCTCCTTGTTTTTTGAACACTTCACAGAATGATGACTCCACCGCTTCCCTGCAGAGCCCGTTCCAAGGATTTTCAAGGTTTTCCAAGGATTTCCAAGGATGGAGGAGTGTGAACTGCTCACGGTGTGCCTTGGCTCTGGAGCCCTCACTGAAACATGGAGTTCTGCTCTGCCAAGTGTGTTTGTCAGCCCTGAGCTCACACCAAGTTTCTCAGCCCTGTGAGTCAGGGCTGGTGGGCAAAGAGGCATGGAAAGCATCCCATCCAGCTCTGGGAATTGGGATGAGGCATGGAGAGCTTGAGTTTAGCTAGAAGTGTGGGGGGGCTCCCAGGCTGAGCAGCACAGCCCAGCTGCTGTGGGACACACCACCTTGCACTACGATGAGCTGCCTCAAGGTCACTGTGGGCAAAGGTGCAGAAAAAGGGCTTAGGCCAGGCTGGACTTGTCCTAGAAAGGACGTGGACAAAGAGGAGGAAGATTGAGACTGAGGGAAGGGAAAGAATGATTCTGTGGGGGAAACTCTGAAAATATGTACTTCCCTTTCCTGATAAAGTCACAGAGGGCGAGGCACTGAGGAGAGCTACCTTGTTTGTCTGCTCTCACACCCTGACAGGCCTGGGCAGCAGCACCCCCTTATCTCCACCACGTTGGCACATGTGGCTGTGTTCCCTAATTCACCAAACGGGGACTGGGCTGCTCCTTGTGCTCCCTCCACTCTCCTTCTCCCTGTTCTAACAGGAGCATTAATTTTTAATAACTTTGGATACAATTTCAGCTCCAGCTGGAAAACTTTCATGCTTTGCTTAAGCCTTTAGCAGTGTAAGGGGAAAGACGTTGTCTCTGTTAAGGTACAGAGAGAGTGAAATGCCTCCTGTGTGACAAAGATGGTGCTTCAGCAGCATTCCCATGGGCTGGGTCCATGGAGTGTGGTTCTTCTGTTCACTGCAGCAGCTCGGGGTGCAGGTTTCACACCTGCCTGTGCCGTGTTTACACCCCTGTTTGTTACTTAAGTTATATAAGTGGCAGCAGCCTCTTGATGTGTGTGTACACAGAGGAATTAAATTAATTTGCAGAGCTGCATGCTGGGAACCTCCAAAGGGACAACAGGCCCTTTTGCACACCCACGAGCAGCACAGAGAACTGAGCTGTGGGAAACAAGGAATTGGGTCTTTTTGAACCCACTGGGTTTCTATAGCATTGAAGCTGTTGAACTTGTGCAGGGGGACAGCTGAGAGCTTTGTCTCTCTCACCTACAATTAACTTTTTTTTGTTAACTCACCTACGATTAACGTAGTTTTAGTGGGTTTTGAGTGATGACTGCATGCCATGGCCACGTCGTGAGGGTTTTATTTGGCATTTCACGTTCCTTACCCAAAATGGGTTTAACTCCCAGCACTCCCATGGATTTCCACAGAAATCTATCACGCACTTCCACAGAAACCTCTCCTGCCAGCCCTCTCACGAGCTGGCTCCGTCCCTAAACCAGCAGGGCGAGTCACCCTTTCAAACCCACATTTTTGCGGGGCGTGACTCCCATCGCTGTCCCCGGGCACCCGGAACGCG
>NW_021940379.1:2772583-2936439 GCF_001715985.3 Manacus vitellinus
TGGTCACGGCCAGCTGCGGCTTCGGCAAAGATTTCCGCAAGGGCATCCTCAAGAAAGGCATGTGCTACGGGGATGACGCCTGCTTCGTGGCCAGGCACCGCACCGCCGATGTGCTGGGTGAGTGCCCGCGCCGGGGGGCTCAGGTGGCTTTGACCTCCCTCCCTCTCTCTCCCTCCCTCTCGCTCCCTCTCCCTCCCTGCTCCGCACATGGCGAGCGCCTCAGCCTCTGCGCGCAGACAAAGGAGCTGGTTCTGCTAGGCAGTGTCAGCGTGAGTTCGCTTTTTTAGCTTCCCGAGGAAGCTCTCTGCTGCAGCTCAACCTGCCTTTGGCTTGCGGGGCTGTGTGTGCCGGGTGTGCGGGCCCAGCCTGGACGTTTCACCTGTGGGTGCCTGTAAGGCCCAACGGCTCCAAAAGTCACAGAAACAGCTCCTGATGCGTTTCACTTTCTGTCTGCCTTTAAAACCTGACCGAGCCCTGTGGATATTCACTGCAGTTTCGCAGAAAAGATCACTGGAACAGACACTTCCTGATTTTAGCGTGTGCTGTGTCCTTGTCAGGTGAAAGGCAAAGTGACATTGAGCCTGGAATCAAATGTCAAACTTCAGTTTCGGTGTTTGCTCTGGCCTGATTGCGCTCTCTGCTTTGGATTCACTGCTGAAATCAATCGTAAGGCTTCAAATTATAGATAACCAATGGAATCTTCAGTCCATGGGCAGCATTGCTTTTGACAGTGCTTGACCTTTCTCCTGTGTGCTCAAGGTTGAATTTGGCTGACTGATCTTCTGCACGAGTTACTTGTGCTGTAACTGCCAGAAGCAAATTGTCACTAAAACTTTGACACTTAAAAAAAAAAGCTTCCTTCCCCCTGCCCCTGTTTTTTATTTATTTCTTTAAAACCGGGGTTACACTGTGGTATCTCACGATGTGGGAGTGCTTGGTGATTCCTGTCGTTGTAACTTGGTTGCTATTTAATAGGGCCGAGATATTTTCTGCAGGAAGCTGTAACTTGGTGCTGGGTAACAGTATTGCTGGTTATTCCCAAGGGAACTGTTACTGTCAGGGTGATGCCACAGCTTCCAGGGAGATGTGCAGAACTGGGCAGTGCATTTTAGACACTCTGCATCTTCTCTGTTGTGCCTGTTCCAGAGAAACTTTTTTTTTTTAATTAGAATTAGCTGCTGGACACCCTTCCTTTAACATGTGACCAACCCTGGCTGCCTTTAAAGTTCATGTTAGGCCAGCACTGATAAATAACTGAGCAATTGGTATTTGCCCTTAAGAGCAATGCAGAATATCCTTCTACTTCAAGGTGGGCTCTTGGTGTCGGGAAAAGAAAGATTTAGCCCCATTTGATGATGTTTAGGGGTTTTTGGCCATATTTGGTAATTACTGTATGTGAACCTACAGCTTGTCTTGTCTTCCTGCTGGAATCAACAGAGAGTTGCAGTTCTGAGTTGGGTCTTTGCATTAATTTTCATGGCAACTTGGAAACAAACAGAATTGTAGCTCCACTTAAGGATCAAACAACAAAGAGGACAGCAGACCAGGATGTTTGAAGTCCCAAGAAGAAAATAATTTAAATAGCAAAACTGTTGATTTGGGGGCTTGTTTTGGTTTGGTTTTTTTCCCCTTGTACTGCTATTTTCATGTTAGTTCTTTATTACTTTTTTAATGCACATACCAAAAAAACCAGATCTGTGTACATTCTGCAAAACCAGCAGTGCTCAAGTGGGCTTTGATGCCTCTAATTCAATGCTTTCTCTTCATCTGTAGTTCTCAAGTTTACAAGCAGCAGTTTCTCCTTGTTTCTGCTGCTGTGATCATCTCTTTACTCTCCCTTTCTCAGCCAGCTCTTTTGCACTGTTGCAGGGAGAGTTTCAGCACCAGAAGTGTTTTCCTGCCCTCAATTCCTCTTACTCTCATCACAAATCGAAGGTTCCTTAAAGATTTTCTTAAAGACTCTCATAAATTTTGTGCTAACTCAATACCTGCCTATCTCTGCACCTCAACAAAACTGGCTGAGCTGAACTGCTGGGTTTCCTACTTAATTTTTTGGCATTTAAGGAAGGGGCTCACGTGGTTTGAGCCAAAGTGAACACTTGACACAGTAAGTGCTTTTGGAGAACAGTAAACTTCCAGTGTATCACTTGGAGTTGGTAGTCACCAGTGACAAAGCCATGGCAGATAATTTATTTGAAATTCTTCTGTGCCAGTGTTTTCTAGAACCAGTGTGTGGAGGGCTGGCCAGTGTGTGGGATGGATCTGGGTGTGGTGGAGCAGTGAAAGAGCTACTCCCAGTCCTTTGGCACGAGTGCTTGGGGATTCATTTTCTTGGGTCAAACAAAAGTTGACTTGGCAGTGTGTTTATAGCAGAATCAAAATGCTAAACACTCCTTTTGTTGTAACTGTGCTGTAGAGTCTAAAGGCTGAACATTAACAGTGTCTTGTAGGCTGAGCTTTATCCTTTCACAGGAAGATCAGCAGAAAGCTTAAAGATTCAGGTTATTTCCATCCCTCTGTAGTTGTTAAATGCTTGGTAAGGCCCGTTACTGGTGTACTTGAATTCTTTGGGGGGTCTGTCTCTCGTTTTTATTTTTGTCTGGGACATACCTGTCAAATTTGCACGTTTTCTTCCCATTCTGAGCCCAGGGAGAAACAAGAAGCTCAGAACCAGTGTTTCCTTGGGGATCCCCCTGAGAAAAGGAAATGGCTTTGCTGCTGATGTTAATCTCCAGAGCTTTATGATTCAGGCCTATGGTTCCTTTCTGCTGCTGCTTGTACCCTGTTGTACCTTTTTGTACATTCATTATCAGTGTCTTGGGTGTTCAGATCCTCAGAATATTCAGGTATCTCATGGAGATGTGGGAGCTGTTCTGTGCTGCTTCATGTCTGAAGCCTTTGGAACTTTTGAGGACAGAAATACTGTTTTTCCAAGCTGAAAACCAAAACTCTTCAGGAGCTGACAGCTCTGGTTTTCCTCATTGGCGTGAGAGTAGAATTTTTAGTACATAGGGGACAACCCAAAATTTTAAAGTGAACTTGAACAGTTCTATAACCATTTCACTTATTTACCCAGAGTAAACATTAAAGCTTTTTTAGGAATTTTGAGCTGTCTCGTGCTGGTGATTGGGTTTTTTTTCCTTATTGTTGGGCTTTGCCTTCTCTTGCTTATTCCTGCCTTATTGGGCTCCCGATGTCTTTGCTAGTTTTTTATGGATTTTCCAAGCTGTTGTGTGACTCATTATTGAAACATTGCTGCAGCCAATGCTGCATCCCGTGACAGCATCACTTATACAATGTCTGTGCTGGGGACAAGTTTGGGTGTAGCCAGTGAGACTTCACTAGTCTTCCAAACTATTTCTGTCCCTCAGGAGTAGGAAAAAACTGTCTGGCAGCAGAGAACTGTTTGTCCACTGCAGAGTTAAAATTGGACAACTGTTCTATCTGCTGCAAATCTTGATTTTGAATTCTTTTGGGGGGGAGTGGGTGGGTGCTGCAGGGCAGCTACTCTAAACTGAAAGGAAATGCACTTCATTTGAAAATTCAGTTTGTCAGCAGCCTTTATAAGAGCTGAAACTCCAGAGTGGCAAAGCCCCTGGAATATTGTTAGTCTCACTGTCATCAAGGAAAGTAAACTACAACACCTAAAAGGATTTGTAAGTGAAATGTCAAGGTTGTTCTGGCAGCTGTAGAGGAGGAAGGGATTCCTGCTTGGATGCCTGAAGGTTACAGAGGACTATGTTAAGTGTTTTATTTGGTATCATACCTATTAAAGACATTGCTGCCTTATCACAACTTATCACACCAAAGGAGGCAAATTGTCTGCCTCCCTCAGAGCAGCCTTTCACCTACTGCAGTGGGAGAGCTCAGGGCACCTCAGAGGGAGTGATCAGTGATTTGCAAACAGTTGTGGTGTCTTAATTTGTAACAGACCACGTGGAATTTTCTGTGTAACATGGGAGCATAAGTGTAAGGAAACTACAGATTGAGAAACATCCCATTATCAGTCACATTCTTGTCAATGTAATCCACATGTCAGCAGACCTGTCCCTGAGTGGCACTGAGTGGAACCTCTGAGAATGAAACTTCGGTCTGCTTGTTCTTTTCCCCCACAGTATCTGCAGGGATGTTGCACACAACGTTTCTGATCAGAATTTCCAGTCGAACACTTATTTTAACTGTAAATGCTGTTGGTGCTTGTTGATAGCAGAAAATTTTCTATTCTTGTGTGGGTCTTGGCTTGAAGGAAAAGCAGGCTCTCTCGGAAATCAGGGATTTAACTGAGCACAGTGCAGGAGGTGAGGATTAGTCATACCTGTGTCGCAGGAAACGTTGCAGAAATCTCCTGCTGTTTGCTCTGGTTCATCCTCACTGTGCTGTGAGCCTGAGATTGTTCAGCCTGGCAGGGATTTCAGTGCCTGCCCCCCTTTCTCATCAGTTCCATTCTTGCTGAACACCTTGAGATTAAATAGTTATAATTAGGGAATTTTTTACAGAAAATAGTTTAGTGTTCTCCTGGAGCTCCCCAAATCCACCGAGTGATTCCTTAGGCTTAAATAAAATAGGGAAGAGATCTACCTGGTGGAAACCTGTTTCAGGAACAAGTGGATGGTAGCAGGGTGGAAATAGATAAAAGGAACTGTTGCTTTTTCCCAGGAGTAGATACACAGTTTAATGATTGCAGTTCCCTGTTTCTCCTTCAGTTTGTTTTTCAACAACCTCACTCACTTTGCCTCTTGCTTTTTGTTCCTTGTTGTCACTCACCCAGTTACTCCCTGAAAACCTTTCTATGTCATGCAAGGGTAGTTTAAGGTTTACTGTAGCAGTGTGAATAAGTAACCTTTCCTTTTGTAACTCATTAGCAGTCACACACAACCTGCCTTTAGGGATTTGTATTTAACTGAGTTATTTCTTTCTCAAAACCTGAGGGGAATGTGGACAGACACCCTTTGGCTCTGAGAGATCCCAGGGGAGCTGCTGGAGGGTCACTGCTGGCTTGGAGCATTGGACATGCTCTGGATGGAGAACCTGTCTAGGTGTGTGATTTATGTCACCACTGATAAAACAGGAAATCTTATCACTTTATCTCAGTTCTGATATGTTGACAAATATTAGGTGCTGTATTTCAAACTTGTGTGGTGCAGCAGATTGCCCATTTTTTACCATTTTAGCCTGCTATTTTTGATGCAAAATTAATTCAGCCATAAATATATCCTTTTGGTGTTCTTTTGTCAGTGATTGATTGCTGTTTCAGGTGAGGATCTCAAGAAATGGAAAGTTCAGTAGGATGTGTGGAGTGTCTTACCAAGTCAATTGTGGTTGCATGCACGAGCAGTTCCTGCTGACACACTTGTGCCTGCCTGGGGCTTCTGTGTGAGTTTTATTCTTGGCTGATGCAATGGCTGAAAGTATCCATCTTCCAAGAGATTTTTGGGAACAGGGTGGTACTTTTGGACTCTGACCATGTTTGCCAGCAAGCCAGAACTTCCCCTCATAACACTATTTATATTAAACAGGATTTGATCAGTACGGTGGGTTTGTTATGAACTTTCAGCCTGTTTAGTTTATATTTGTATGTAGTTTATATTTCTGAACTAGGCAGAACACCTGGATCTCACAAAAGTATGTGGTGAAAAGCAAATATTGCTGCTTTCAACACTGGCTGGGTATTCCTGGGCTCCTGCAGTGAACCTCGTGTGTGCTGGCAGGAAAAACAGCTTCCCATTTGCATTTCAGCTGGTATCTTACCCCAGGTGCTTTCAGCATTTGGAAATCAGCTTTCCCAAGTTTCCCTGCCAAGATCTTCCCTGGCTTAGTCAGTGCTGCAGCATCAGAGGCTTGGGCTTTGTCTCGTAGCTTCATGACAAGTGTTTCTCTGGGAGAGATTTGGATACATGGAATCTTTGAGAAGTTGGAAAAAGCTTTGTTTTGGACTGACACACGCAGCAAGTATTTCATCTGGCAGGAATATATGTGTGTTTTCCAGCAGAAGGCAAGGTAGTGGGGTGTTAACTCTCAGAGATTCTGAAAGGTCTCCATTGTATAGTTAAATCTTGGAGAAGTATTTATTCTTTTGAAGTAATTTATTGTGAAATTTTCAATTGCTTTATTTACACGGATGGTTCATCTGGCTGCAGGCACTGCTCTGTGTCACGTGGATGTTTGTGTAACTTCTGCCTGGGCTTGAACAGGGAATAGCCACAGGAATGTTCCTTCTATAAAATTTTCTCATTTACTGAATAGCTTGAATGAAAAAACCCCAAGGACTGTGTACAGCTCAATTTCAGCAACTCCCCGCTGTGCAGTTTGTCTTAAATGTCCTGAGAATTCCTACTTTGTAACATGGTTAATACTGGAAGACAATGGTTTATGGTTCAAATGTAAGAAAAGAAAAATCTGAGTAATCTTTTTCACTTGTTAAAAAGGTAATTATTTTGAATATTTACCTTTCTTTTTGGACTTGGATGAAAGCAATGATAATAGAAATAAATAGAGCTTGGCATTATTTCTTGGTAATGATCCTGCCAATATCAGTACCTTTGAATTTTCCTTTGGTGACAGAGGGAAAACATGGTATTACATCAAAAGTTGAGTTTTCAGTTCTTGCTATTTCTGGAGTCTGGAATATCTCACAAGTAGTTTTACTCCTTGTTTGCTGTGAATCAAATACCACAAAGTTTTCTTAAACTTTATTCCCCTTTACATCTCCTCTATTTCAGCAGCATTTTACTCAGCCTGATTCAAAATCATATATTCCTTTCCCATGAAACTGTTTAGTTTATAGAGAATATTGAAAGTAAAGATGCTGTTTTTATTTAAAAAACATGCTGAAGGCTGGCAGGACAGGATGGCTGGAGATCTTGGGGACTGTAAAAATCTTCTAAGGCAAAAAGCAATGAAGGAGGATGTTTTCTGGAAGTCCCTGTGTGGTGTGGGGCTTCTTGGCTGGACTTGGCCTCTGTTCTGCCACTGGGCTTGGTGGCACCAGCAATTCCTGGCTCAGGGCTGGAACAGGAGGAAGCATTTGACTGCTTTGGTGGTGTTGGATGCTTGGGGAGCCAACAAGGTCATTTAGCTTACATCAAATGTAGTGACCTATTATCTTTAAGGGATACAGTTCAAAAAAAAAAAAAAAGGTAGGAAAAAAAGGCCTTTGGGGAAAGACCAAAATTGGTGCCACGTGAGTTGCTGAGCAGATGAGGTGTGAGGGTGTCCCAGTGAAAGCAGCCTCCAGGGGCTGCTCCTGAATGTGATGGTCCCGTTGACTTCTGTGCTGGGATGGAGCAGGGATCCAGCTGTCCTGGGGACTGGGGAGCAGACAGTCTGTTCTCAGGGCAGAGGAGCTGCCTGGGGATGTCTAGGGGGTGATTGCTTTGGAAGGCACTGGCAGAACGTGCTCAAAGCTGTTCATAGCTTGCAGAAAGCAGACAGGAAGGCAAAGACAAAGCCAGTTCATGGCCCAAGACAGAGGATGGAATGTGCTGTCATGAGCATGGATTTGCATTTCCTGCCTGGAGTGAGAAGTGAGCAAGGAAAATCAGGTGGCACACTCTTATTTTTCCTCTGAAAATGGAATAGGTTTTGATAACTCCCTTCTCAGGTGCTTGCTGTGGTGGCTCTCTGGTCTCAGAGAGCTCTGTAGTGTTTCTGTTCCCGTGTTTCCCAACACTAATGTAAGGTGTTTATGGATTGCTTGAGAGAACTCCATAACTTCTGCCCAGCTTTCTCTGGAACTGCCTTGGGAGCCAAGAGCTTTGGGCAGCACTTGTCAGACAGCATCTTTTCCTTGCATTCCCCTGCTGTCAGTGAAGCAGTGCAGAGTGAAGCAGGCACAATCTGGATTGCGTCCATCCTAAAGGGAAGTTAAAAAACCCAAACTTGTCTGGTAACTTCACGTAAAGCACCACCATCCAACCTGGAGTTCCTGTTTCAAGTTCTAGGTCTAGAACTTTTCCTTTGTGATCTCTTATTCTAGACCTGTCCGTGTGGCAGCAAGAAGCAAAGGGTCAATCCAGTATTAACCTGAGGTTGTGAGACCTGTAGGGAGGGGATTAATCTGTTCTTGAAGACTCCAGAAAAGGTGTTTTCGAGAATGCCGGGGTCCTACAGAGCTTCTTCCCAGGATCTGGTCCCAAGGGGCGAACGAATGCAGGGATCCGCATCCCTGTAATATTCTTCTGAGAAAGCAAAAGGACAAAGCAGGTGTCTAAAAGGTTGTGCACTATTTTAGGGAGAAATCTGATTAATGTTGATGGGCTGTTCAGAATCCTGGCAGATTATAGTTCACACCAAGGTCGGCTCCAACCCTTCCGTCTCAGTTTCAGCCCGTGTCCCGTGTGAAGGGCGTTGGGAGATGAGGAAACTGAGTTTTAGCTTCTCACTCACATTTTCATGCCTTTGCTTGCAGTGTGTTGTTTTTTCCTGAGGAGACTGTCCTTCAGCACAATCTGAGCTCTGAAATTCCCCCTTTGTGCTTTTATCATGAACACATTTTAGCTTTATTACAAACTGGGCTTGAAAGGGTTCGTCCCGTGCTGAGGATCAAAAAGATTTTTGGAAAGATTTTTACATAGTAACATTTTAATCTCAAATAATGCCTTCAGCAGTATTTTACTTTAATCATTTGGGGGAAATTCAAAGTTCTAGCTGAATGACCCGCAGAGTATGATGTCTGCTGCTCACCTCCCTCTGAACACCCCCTTTCCATGAGCACCTTCCCTGTTTTCCTCTGCAGCTGCTCAGAAGTTTCCAAAGCTTTGCCAAAATTGCTCAAATTTCCCGATCCAAGTTTTTTAGAATAACTAAATGCAAATTGACTGGATTGTAGTTAGTTTTCATTCTCTTGCTTGGCCGAAGCTGTAAGCAACAAATTCTCCTTGGAAGGGGTAGGTCCCAGCATTGTGTCGGTTACATGGATTTTGGGATACATGGAAATTGAGATTACCAAATAGAAAGTATTGTTTTTCATATGAACATTGAGAAAAAACTGGGCTGCTGGGTAGTGGGGAAGAGTTTCTTTATCATTTCTGTACTAGTTAAAATCTTAACAACCATCACATTTAATTTTTCCTTTCTAATGAGCTAATCAAAGGTTAATGGGATTGAATTCCCATCTTCCCCCCCAAATTCCCTATTTCTCCAGTGGAGTCAGCCTCCTCATCCTCAGCATTAGACTTTTGCCTTTTTTCCAGCACTTCAGATGATATTTAGGGTTTGTCTGGGAGCTGATGTCAGCAGTTATCTCACAAATACTTAGAAATTTCGTTGCTAATCCAAACTGTTTTTCAGGCAGGTGCCGAGTCCTCCCTTTTAGTTACTAAATATCCGAAGTGATGTAAATAATTAAACCCCTTGTTTTGGAAAGCATTGCTGTTCATGTAACACTCATTTTCTCTTCTCTTCCAGGGGTGGCAGATGGTGTTGGTGGCTGGAGAGACTACGGGGTTGACCCCTCTCAGTTCTCAGGGACTCTCATGCGAACGTGCGAACGTTTAGTGAAAGAAGGACGGTTTGTTCCCAGCAATCCTGTCGGGATTCTCACTGCAGGCTATTGTGAGCTGCTGCAGAACAAAGTACCTCTGCTTGGTAAGACACCAGAAATCTGTCAGTTCGATCTGGGTTGTGTGTTACCTACACATGGACTTAGTGAGAGTTGCTTGAATCTGTTGGCAGCTTCTGCAACAAATCTGCAGGCAGTCAACTTCTCTTATTTCTGTGTTTTCAGTTAATTTGGAGGCATCCTTATTTCTCTTGTATGTTTAAAAGCTGTTTTAATTAATTTAGTAATGCAGGGAGTATTTGTGTGTGTGTGTGTGTATATATATATAAAATGAAAGGCCAGCTGCCTTTCTGTGTGAAGGGTGAATTCACCAGAGTTTGCAGAGCGAGTTCTGCAGCAGAACAGGCTGTGGCACATGTGCTCAGCCTGTGTTTTGGAGGTATAAATAACTGTTCTCTGCTGAAAACTCTTCATGGTTGGTTGTGGCTTTTTGCTTAAGCTCTGCAAGGAAAAATATTTTCTGAGAATAACTGGATGCAGTTCTGCTCATTCCTGGCCTTACTGCTCCTGTTGCCTTTTATGTCTAGTGAACTCAAACCCCAGTTGGCTGATCTCAGTAGTTTATATCAGCTGATCTCTGGGAGTATTATTTTTATAAATCTTTGTGGGGGATTCATTACAGATCTTTCTGAAAGCCAACTGAAGTAGATGCTTCACATATTCTATGTCAGACTTGATGTGAGACAGGGCATTCAGCTGCCTTGGGAATGGGAGCAGATAGAGAGGTGCCATTTGGCCTGAGCTGCCAACCATGCAAAGGGGACACTTTCTAAAGGACATGAGCCCTCCTGTGCACCAAGAAAGTGTTGCCCTGTGTGATATGTGCAGGGCTCACCTGACCTTAAGCTCCTGTGCCAGAGGAGTGCAGGGTGAGCTATATTTAACTTGTCTGCTGAGCTGGGAGCAGATGTTCTCGCATTATATGCCTAAAGAATAGGTTGGAACCTCAGCAGTGACCTTAAGTGTCACCAAAATAGCAGAGCTCAGTAATTACATTAGGATTTGGGGTGGTTAATGGTGCTTATTTCTGCAAAGCAGATGTAGCTGTAAGTGATCTCCAAAGTGGGCCACTGGAGAGAGCTTCCCCACGGCTTTGGAGACGGAGGCAGCTCAGCTGGGCTTGACCTTTGCAGGGCTGAAAAGCAGCGTGTGCTGAGTCACAAGATCTGCATTCCACACATGGCCTCCTGGTTACACTCTGCTAATAGAGTTAGAATTTGAAACTAATGATCCTTAGTGTTTCTCCTTTAACAGAGAACAGTATTTTTAGAAGGAGGAATAAAACCCTGGAATTACCACAGCAGTGAGCATTTAGAGTTTATTTAAAATAAAGGGAAGGGAGAGAACTTCATTAAGGAGGATTCATTAGGCAGTAACTTTTCCTTGCTGTTGTGCTCTGAACCTGGATACTTGCTTCATCAGAACTGAATCCAACAAATATTATAAAATAAAACCAAAATGGGAGGAAACTGTGCCAATTATTTAAACACTGTTGTGTTGCAGAACAGTCTTGGACACTGTCACATCTAAAATCGGAGCTTTTCGTGTAGTACTGTTTTGTAAGAGTGGAGAAGGTCCTGTGTGTTCACTAGAGAACAAATTCAGGGCAAGTGCATTGCGGGGAACTCTGTGTTAGAAAGGGAAATGTGTGGAACAGGCAATGCCTGGAGTCAGCTGTACTTGTGCACTAGCAGGGCTCATCCTGAGCTTAGCTCATTGCAAGCCTGTGGTCTGTCCAACATGTAGCTGTGCTTGGAAAATCCTGCTGGAGGAACACGGGATAGAAGATGCAGACTTGTGATATGAGACAGAAGTCAAGAAGAAAGGCTTTAGCTGTATCTCACTCTTGAGGAAGGAAAGGTCTGCTGTGGATGTGCTGTCCTGTCCTGTCTGCAGGAATGGAGCAGTTGCTGGTTGCTCTGAAGGACTCTGTGTTTCTTTGCAACACAGTTATTTTTGTGGCTTGCAACCAAGCACAGTTGGTGGCCATTTCCCAGTGAATGAACCAAGAATTCCTCGGTGCCCTCAAGCATAGCTGGGATAGTTCTGAGCACGGTTGACGTGTTCCTGTTGTTACTTTAATCTGGAATAGTGTTTGTCTCTGAAACATGTTTTCTTTACACTTCGGAAGTTGGTCTCCTGAGGATGTGAAGCAGGCTCTGCACAGCCAGGCTGGGAAGAGCAGCATTTTCATGTTCTGAGCAGAGAAATGCAATAGGACCTAACACTTAATTGCAAACATTCTTTACTTAGCGTGGTTTATTTACAGCTGATGAGTGAAACTGTGTGGAGAGCACCTGGCATTGCATGGATGCTGCTGGAATTCTATTATGTCCGTGATTTCGGAATTTCAGTATTTTATGTGAGTTCTGTAAATCCAGTCCTATAGCAGAATGTGCTGACATATGTTGGGTTGGAAAACTGTAAATAAGCCAAACAAAACAGGTATTTGTCAGCATAATGTGTTTACCAAAATCAGAGCAGGGAAAGTGAGTCCTACACAAAAATCAGACATGGCGTTGCAAAGATTTCTAGCACTCTGCTGTCTTTATTTCATATTAGTTGTGGCATTATTGAGCATTTCCATTTCTCCTGATTATTAAACTTTGATAAGTGTTTGAATAATTGAACTGTTGATGAAATCAGTGGGAGAAGCAGCAGTTTGTGTGAGGCTGACTGCAGTGGCTGTGTTTGCAGGGAGCAGCACAGCTTGTATCGTGGTTCTGGACAGGACAAGTCACCGTTTACACACAGCCAACCTGGGGGACTCCGGGTTCTTGGTGGTCAGAGGAGGAGAAGTTGTCCATCGCTCTGATGAACAGCAGCATTACTTCAACACTCCCTTCCAACTCTCAATAGCTCCTCCAGAAGCAGAAGGAGTTGTCTTAAGTGACAGGTAAGGTGGGGAAGGAACTGAAGTTTTTAATCTGTGCGTGTGAGCGGCTCCCAGGAAGTTGCAGTTTTGCTGGGGGGCTCTTCCTGGCCTGTAGGGTTTCAGCTCATATCCAATGAGGTCCACACCTGATAATGTGAACATTTATCACCTTGTACTTAACTTTGTACCTGTTGCAGAGCATGAGTTTATTGGGCTAATGGTTATTCATGTTGGCCTATTCCCATGGTCCTGATCCATGGGGAGATGTCAGTGGCTAAAGCTGGTGTATGTGCTGGTCATCCTGGACAACTCTTACCAGTTCCAATCCCTGTCTGTGCTCCCTTGAGACTGTTTGGAGTAGCTAATTTAGATATCTTGGCACTGAGGTAGCAAGTGCTTGAAGAATAGAGTAAAGGGACATGTGACTGTAAGTTGTGTTTCCAAGTAGCTGTTTCCCTCAGCATATTGTATTTGACCAAAACGAGCAAAAAAACTGCTTGGCAGAACACCAGGCTGGGAATGAGAGGATGAGGAGAGGACAATCTGTTCACAGAAATGAGTCCTTTCAAAGGCAGGCTTGTTCCTATGTCTTCCCCTAAGAATGTCAGGCTGATCCACCCTGGCTTTGTGAACCCTCATGGGTAATATGAAATAAATTTTTTAAAAATCAGCTTTCAAATTGTGTTCAAATAGAATCAATTAGGTCAGAAAAGACCTCTGAGATCATTGAGTCCAAGTATATACAGTTCTCAGAAATGGTTATTCACTCATTGAAGTGATCTCTGTCACCTGAATATAGGGAGATTGCAACAGGATCTTCAGACAGTGGCCATGGCATCCAGCTCAAGTCTTTGATGCAAGGTTTGGACTCGGTGATCTTAAGACTCTTTTCCAACCTAAGTGATTCTCTGAAGTCTCAAGGCTGAGGCAGTGAAGGTTATGACTTCAGTGCCAAAATAGCTCTTTTTGAAAGTGTTGTTAAAGTTGTTGAAACTCCTGACCGTTCCTGCCTGTGGCTTTATTTCCTCATCTTACAACTGCCAAGAGGAAGCCAGGGTAGAACTCTGAAATTAAACCCCTCAATAATCCAACCTCTTTGTCAGACTAAAATTAAATGATATTTGAAATTCCAGAGCTGTAAAAGTCTTCATTTTTCTGAGATTCTCTGTCATCCATAGGAAGACCATAAAACCCAAAAAGCAGAAGGATAATTGATCATGTCCAGTGGAAGTCAGGGAAGCCAAGTAATCTGAGTCATCTCATAATAAGGAAAAGCACAAGATAAATGTGCTCCCACACTTGAGCTGTGAATCATGATTACAGCTTTCTGGCTGGTTCCTGTGCTGTTCCTGACGTTAATTAGTACTTATGGGCCTCACCGAAACACTTCTCCAGTCCCTTTTTTATTTGTTGTCCCAGTTCAGTGGGGAATTTGGCTAAATATGGGCACAGGCAGGCAAGCTCAGCTCCATCAGCCTTCCCGAGGCTGCAGATCAGTGGAGCAAAGCAGCTTCTCTGTGTTTTGGCAGAGAGGCAGCAGTTTCTCCTTTTAAAGACCCCTGAAGAGTCTTTAAAAATGAAAGTTTTGTTTTTATGTTGCCTCAGAGAATCAGATTTTGCAGCAATATTCATGGCCAAATGGGGTGTTTTCTCTTCTTGCTGTTGTCTAATGTCTTAGACACAAGTATTCCAGCTGGCTGAGGTCTCCTGGTAGACGTATTTCTTATTCCATTGAATTAGAAAGTGATTCAAAATCCTGAATTGTTTGGGCCATTATGAATTGTCCTTTCAGGTATTGCTCTCTTACATGTTTAAGATGAGCAGGAGGAAGCCCTGAGCTGCCCTTCTGCTTACTGGTTTCCATGGAGATACACTCATGAAGCAGATTAATTTGCAGGATTGTTCATCTGGGAATTGTAACTGCAAATCCTTGGTGGAGTAGCTGCAGTTTTACCTGTCTGCAGTCCCAGTGCTGTGCTGGAGCTCCCTGGCCAGGCCGTGCTGGTGCAGAAGCTCCACAGTCAGTGATTCTTCCTTTCTTTTGCAAAAAGCCCCAAACTGTAGTGAAGTGCAGGAGCTGTGGCTGTGCTGTTGGACGTTCCCTGGGGGTGTGAGGGGTCCTTTTTAACCTCCCTGTCCCCTCCCTGTGCCCCCCCAGCCCCGAGGCTGCCGACAGCACGTCCTTTGATGTGCAGCTGGGGGACATCATCCTGACGGCCACGGACGGGCTGTTCGACAACATGCCCGACTACATGATCCTGCAGGAGTTAAAGAAGCTGAAGGTGGGTGTGTGATTCCTCAATCCCTCACATCTTTTGTGCTGCTAAACCTGAATCCTTTAAAGGCTTTTCACATAATCCCCCGTGTGAGCAGTGGGAAGGGATGCTGACCCCAAAGCTCTGTCTCTTGGATCTGCATCCAGAGGCAGCAGCTGGGGCATAAATTTCCCAAGTGGCAGCTGGTTCCATGGCAATAACTGGGAAGGGAAGGGGGAAATGTTCAGTCCAGGCTCTGCCCTTGGCCAGCTCGTCACACACGGCACCTGCAGCTTGTAGATGCTACACATGAAAATAGAGCATCTTCTCCCAGGTTGTTTGGGGGCTGAGCTTACACTTCAAATAATTTCCAGCTTTTTTGAAGGGTTATAAATCAGGAATTCTAATGGAGTATGTGCTGTCTGAACTGTGGGTTGCACGTGCTTGAAAATCTTTACTGTTCTGTTAAAAAAAAAAAATCCTGGCAACTTTCCCAGGTTAGTGACCACAAATGTTCTTTTTAAATAGTAAAAATGCATTACAATATTTTAATTTGGGTGAGAACACTTAGCTTAAGGCTATTTACTTACAGAAAGGAAAGTATACTTAAGGAGATATCAATATGTATAACCTCCCTCAGGAAACTACTTTGCTGTGAAATGCAAATAAGAATGACATAGAGAATTACAGTGTGGTTTTCAGAGAATTTGGCCTGTTCTTATCCTGCAGCTACACAAGTCACTACCCCGTGTGGCTGCAGCCACCTCACAGCCCTGTCTGTGGGCAGAGAAGGGTTGTCCTGGGCGGACCCTGGAGCTGGAATTCCCTTGTGGAAGAAGGCTGAGCTCCACCTTTTGGCGTGTTTGGGAAAGGCACCGGAGTTCCCCGAGGGGTTCAGCCAAAAGTTAATCACATAAACGCCTGCTAATTCCCAAACCTGTGGGGAAGGCTCCTGAAATGACAGGGCACTTCAGAAGGGTTACAGACTAAGAGAGCAGTGCTTGTCTGTCATGTTGGCCTGAGCAAGACAAGCCTTGCAGTGAAGCAGCAGAGTTATTGAAACTGAATTAAAAACAGACCCTTAAAATGCAGCCTGGAGAAAGTTTGTGCTTTTTTTGTCATCTGACTTTTAAAGTGCTCCTTCTCCCCAAGTGTGCTCTTGTTGATTGGGGTAAGAGGGTCAGGGGTGCAGGAATTGCACCTGAGGTAAAGCATAAACACTTCACCAAAACACGAGTGGGAGTTTGCAGGTGAAGTGCAGGGACAGCTCCAAATGTCCCCTTTCCTTCAGCTGAGTCTGGTTTGAGTATTAGTTTTCTAAGTTTGTAAATTCTGTAAACACTCCAAACCCAAGTCTTGTAGCTGCTGGTGGGGGGTTGAGGCCCGGCCTTGGCTCGTGAAGCTGCACAGTTGTGGGGAGGGCTCTCTTTGCAGGGGAGGCTGATAATTAGTGCCCTGGCACTGAGTGACCTCCAAAACTGACAGGCAGCAGCAAACCAATGCCTGGAGGCTTCCTCATAAAAAATAAACCCTTTTCCTGCTGAATTCAGAACTCCAACTACGAGAGCATCCAGCAGACTGCCCGGAGCATCGCGGAGCAGGCGCACGAGCTGGCCTATGACCCCACCTACATGTCGCCCTTCGCGCAGTTCGCCTGCGACAACGGACTGAACGTGAGAGGTGAGAGCGGCCTCCTCCCACCCTGCCATCCCCCAGGAACCTCCAGCAGAGGGAAGTTCTGTTGTCTCAAAATACAGTGGGAGAACAGAACGTTAGGAAACGTGGTTGGCAGGAGAGCACCAGGCTCGTGTGGGATTTGGAGTAGGAGCCTCCCGTGGGGAAGCAGCTGGAGCCCAGAGAACGCAGCGCACTGGTGGTTTTATTTTTAACCCAGTATGTACATTCCTGCCCCAGGCTCCTGGGGAAACTGTGCTTGATTTGTTCTTGGATTTGGATGTGTGGGTGGTGATGTGTGAGGATGGCTTTTGTTGAATTTTTTTATTTTTTAAAGCCTTCTCTTACAGCTGCATTTCAGCTGAGGTTCTGCCCAGTCTTTGGTAGTTTTTGGGTTTGTTTTTTGGTTGAAATGTGTGACTCTTGTACCATCCCCATCCTGATCTCTCCATTGGTTCTGCTTCTGGGCTCTAAAAGATACTGACACCTGGCAGAGCTCAGAGCCTGAGCAAACACCTTTCTTTTATTGTTTTTTTTTCTTTTAAATAACTCAATATAATTCTGCTGGTAAAGATGTTCTTATCTCTCTATCAAGAGGGCAGGATTTCCTGCCCCTTTCCTAAGGTAGAGCTTGGGCTCCCTGGTGCTCCAGGCTCAGCCACTGAGAAGTGAAACTGCAGATCTCTGGATTCCCTGGTGTGACTTCCCAATAACAAAATACCTCTCCTGAGCCCTTTCTCCAGGATCCGAGTGTGTTGCTCTGGATGTTGAGGATTGAAAAGTAGCTACTAAAAATGCTAAGTAGCTTTTAGAAACACACGAGGTAATACAGTGCTGGAGAAGATGCTAAAGTGATGTTTGATTTACAGTGGAAATTCCTGAGGAGATCTGACTTCATGGCAGTTTCCTTGTAACAGTGCAGTGTCAGGTGTTTTCTGCATTTATTCAGTAGTCTGCTAGAAAACAGGCTCTGTGCTCTGCCAGCTGCCAGTGTTCAAGGTTCTGACCTCCTTTTCTCAGCCTGATCTCACTGGAGCTGAACAGGAGAGTGTTTTTGTGCCGTGTTAGATGTCACTGCTCCCCTCGTTTGGAAAGGAGATGGAGGAAGCAGAGCTGGTGTCTACACTGAAAAGGCTTTGAATATTTGATTTTAAAAGAATTTTCCACGGGAAGTGACCCAGATGATGCGAAGACGACGAGTTTGATGAAATAAGTGATGTTTTCCTTCACTGCAGGGGGCAAACCAGACGACATCACCGTCCTTCTGTCCATCGTGGCCGAGTACACAGACTGAGGGCCCGCTGGCCCGCTCCCGGAGCCCCGCACGGTTTCCTGCTGGCAGGATTGATCCCTCCTCCCTCCTGCCCTGGGCAGCTGGCCCTGAGCCCGGCGCCCGTCCTGAGACAGCCGAGTCCTTGCTAAGAACCACTCGTAGAACACTGGTCTTGCTCTGCCAGCAAGAGATGAAGAAGCTCAAGGCCTGGAGCGTCTGTCAGAGCTTAGTCATCGTCCGTGCCGGGGGCAGGATCCATCCCACGGCGTTCCCGCACTGGAGATGGGACTTTCCAAGGAGTAGAATTGGTTGATCATCTTTCAGAGTAGATCAGTAGGTAACCCCTCTGCACGAGGGCATCTTACTCTTTCCTAGGAACGTTCGCTGTTGTTGAGGGTGTGTTACAGCCCCAGTTCCATAAAGCATAGTCTTGTTCCAGTGGTAGCCGAGGTTTCGTGTTCCTGAGCTCCAGTTTTCAGGAGATTTATAACTGCTGTAAACATTCTGCTCTTGCCATCCATGGTGTCAGCCTTAGGAACCTTTTCTAGTACGAGATTTCAAACAAACCTAGTTCAAGTTATATGGATGCAAATGTGTTTTGTGATTTCAGGTGCTTAACTGTGATCTTAAAAAAAGTTCTGCAGATCATTCGTCCATAATGGGCCTGGTTCTGGATGTTTTGGCTGTGGATAATTATTATTTTTATTAAACAAGACTTCTAGCTCAGTCTCAAACAGCCGAGCTGGCCACAGCTGAGGTCTTTGAGCATTTGAACCCATCTCCTGGTGGGAAATGCTCCGGTGGGAGGTTGCACAAGGAACAGCTCATCCTCAACTCCCAACGTCCTCACTTTGGGTAGATAATCCTGTCGTTGATGAAGCCTAATTTGTGTTAATAATCGCCATTGCTTGTAGAACAGAATATGCTGCACCACTTTTAAGTCCAGCTCATCCTTTCTGACTCAACAGGCACCTCTTTGCTTCTGCTGCGGCAGCGAGTACGAAAATGAAACTTAATGAATAATCAGCAAAACTTACATTTCAGTAACTAAAGTTTAGGGGTTTCAATGAACCTTAATGATGTTTACAGTTATCTAACAGCCACTTTGCAATATGACATTTCGTTTTCAATGACAGTAGCTCACGTTTGTTCCCCCCCCCCTTCCAGCCAGCTTTTCCTTTTCCTTTCCTGAGGCTCATACAAAAGCTGAGAGCTGTAAAGATATATATATTTTTGGTCAGTTTTTCATTAACTTTTTTGCCGGTAGAAAAGTATGTAGAAATAAATTAAAGCCATGTTTTTATATATAAAAAGTCGGGTAATGTTGCTGTTTAGGTGAGTGCAGTTAAACTTGGTCAGTAAGGAATCTTTCCTGCTCTCAAGAGGAGATTTTTACTACCTGGTTTATTGTATTAAAACTGTTTAAGTTTGAGGTTACCTCAACTTGTTTAAAGAATTTTTGTGGACTTGTACTGTATATTTGCGTAACTATGTCAAGCTTTTATTTAAGGTCATTTAACATGTACCATGTACATGTCATTTTACTATATTTCAGTGCATCATGCTTGTAACAGGCATTTCATTTATAATAAGTGATTAATTTGGGAGCTCTTCAGTAATTTATCTGCTATTCCTCAATTGGCATAATGTTAGGGATCTACTTTGAATCACCTTGTAATTACTTGTCAAAATGCCTTAACTACCCTAACTTGACCAAAATGGGATTTTGGTGAGGGTATGGGGAGGATTCTGTTAATGAAGAGAAATTAATTAGTTTTGTGACACATGAGCAGTGAGTGGTGGAGAACTTTGCACAACCTGTCAGTCCTTGTTTTGAACTGGCCCAGCTGTGCCTGGCTGGCTGTTCGAGGAATGTATTCACTGAGCACAGGGCTTTGTTCCTCGCCTTGGGGGGGCCTTGCCCTCCCAAATCTGGGTGTCTTCACATTTTGTCCGCCAGTATTTCCCCTCAGCTTCTGGATTAGAGCAGATTTGATCAATTCTTGTGTCCCCTGACCTTCCCTTCAGGAGCCCTTGGGCTGTTGCTCTGACCTGCTCTCAGCACAGTTCCCAGCCCTGGTGTTTCCCCCCCGGCTTTCCAGAACTTTCCCTGGGGACGTGTGCGGGTCAGAGGGATGCACCAGGGTCTGGAATTGCCTGTGAGGCCAAGCTGTGCTCCCTGTCTGTACCCACAGAGCCCTTTGCCTCATATCACACCATGAGTTGTTGTTTTTTGTTTTGTTTTGTTCTGTTTTTTCTCATAAAGAACAAATTTGGATTTTGATTTACAAATCATGAGTTTTTCCCTCACCAGGCACACCAAAGACCAGTAAAGCTTTTAGCTTTTCCATCTGTTTATAAAGCAATACTGTATTATAAAGAATTGATATTTTTATCACATGCTTGATTGTGTTGGGTTTTTTTTAAGACGTGCACTCTGAACATATCAAACCTGAGTTTTTCCTACGAACTTATCGCTGTCTGCGCACAAGAGATTTTGGGAGAAGGAAACGACAGGGCCCATCCTATCAAAGTAATTCCCAGCAGTGCATGAAGCAGTAACACTTGCTAGGGGAAGGTTAGTGGGAATGTTCCCGAGGGGAATGGACAAGAAAGGTGTTCCCTGACTTGGAAGCGAGCGGAGCTTGGAGCTGCTGCAGAGGGTTGTTCTTTCTGGGGAGCTGGTGGGTCAGGAGGAGTTTGTCCCCCAGGAAGCTGGGATTGCTCCAGCAGCATTAGGAGGGGTTGGGGTGAAGCAGGGCTAGGATGTGGTGAGTTGAAAAGCTCTGTGGTTCCTGCTGCTTTCCTGGCTGTCTCTAGGAGAGTTGTGACACACAGGTTCCCTCCAAATGTCCTTCGTTGTGTTTCTCGAGAAGGTCAGGCTGAAAACAAAACCAAAAAGCAGATCTGGGACCAGACAGTTACGAGTGAGTGGAGGAGAAGGGAGAGGAGAAGGTCTGGCAAAGGTGGGAGGATTTAGTGATGGAATCTCCATGTCTTGGGAAGGGACATCCTTTCTCCAGGGGGAACCAGCTGGTGTGTGTGGAATCCACTGTATGCAGTTGCTGACAAAGGTGGCTGAAACCATGAAGCAAATGTGAGTCTGTACCTGAGGATGCTTTTCTGTTGCTGTTAAAATGAGACTATCATCTATGCTTACCTAAGAGGCAATTATGTGAATTTCATGTCTGAGGTATAACTTATGCAGGAATAGTTCTGTAAATACATTTAAATGAATTGTAAAGATATTTAATAAATATAGTATTTATACTAAAATGTGCTTTTTTAAAGTCAAGTTGCCTGCAAACCCTCTGTGTGTTGCCGTGGGGAGGTGGTTGGTGGTGCAGAGGCACAGCCAGTGCTGGGGGGGGGCTGTCACTGTCACCCCCCTGCAGTGCCTCAAATCCACACCTGAGTGACACCCAACAGTCTGGCAGGAAGGTAATGATCCTCTAATTGACCAAAGACTGGGAATTTTGGTGTTGTGTGACTTTGGAAATACTGCACTGCCCCTGACTTGGGGAAGAGACACGGGGAGGGAAAAGAATTAACTCAAGTCTGAAACACAAACCTTTATTTCTTAAACTGTGGTTCTGTGACAGCTTGGGTCGTTCAGTTAAACGCTGGTTCTACAGAGTTTCTGTAAAACCGTGAGTTATCCTGGAGCTGGGCTGGGTCTGGCTGTGCCAGAGGGGATGGATGGGATATTTTTCCAGCACCCTTAACTAGAACAGCAGCTTCATTTGCCTGAAGTGGTAACAGGGTTTGAATTCAAACTGTGGGACTCTCTCAGTCTCCACTGAGAGTGTTCTAAGAGCAGAACCCCCAGACCGTTCCTGCAGAACTCGGAACACACAAACCTCAGCTGAGTCAGTCGTGACCTAAATCTGGGACAGTCCAAGAGCAGCAGCAGTTCTGGGACAGTCTGTGCTGCTGGGTCACAGCAGCAGGCATCGACTGTGGGCCTGCCCTGCCCTTCCCTCCCAGGCAGTGCCTGAGCCTGTCCTTGGGCCCGAAGCCCTCGTGCCCTACAGCACCGGGGAGCTCTGCAGGGGGCCCAGGTCCTCCTCGGTGTCGCTGGCTGTCGCCAAGCTCTGGAAGGTGTGACCCGTGGCATCCTTCTCCTTGTAGGAAACAGCTCCAAAAAACAAGGAGTGGAACTGGAAAACGCAGTATTTACACAGGTAAGAAGCCACGTGATACAGAATTCAAGTATTAATTATTTGTGAAGCTTTTGCCACTTTCAGTCTGCAGCGTTTCCCAGAGAGACCCACCTGCCCCCGGGAGCGTTCCCCGTGTTAAACATGACACTGCTGGTTCTGCTGATCCCATGGGAAAGCAGATGCAGAATGGAACGTGGTGTGACACACCCTGTGCACGGGGTGCTCAGCTCAACCCCAGCTGTGCTTCCCCTGCTCAGGGGATGGGGAGTCCCCTCACCTTCTGATAAGGAGCCTCCGTGGCCTCTCCTGCTGCCTCGGCCGTGGCTGTTCCTGCTCTTCCTGTCACATCCCTCCCCGTGACTCTGGGAATGCTTTTTACCTCTTGTTTAGCCACAGGACTGGCGGGAGCGTTCCCATCCCGCTGGGGATGTTTGGAAATGTCTGTGCTGTTGGGCTCATCCCCAGAGGGTTTATCAGGATGTGTCTCTGAGCTGCATTGGGCAGAGGAGGGCAGGTTAGTAACTGGCTTTGTGCGTTTTCCTCAGAACATCGTGATTTTCTGTTCATGGAAAGATTATGGCTTTAGAGTAGATTCTCAGCAAGTATCTTCCCACCCCTCCTGCTGCACCCAAACCCTATGGAGATGAGGAAAGCAGAGTTACTATGGAATGCTCCCTCTGGCACCCCTTTATTGCTGTGTGTGCTGCTGAGATGTTCCTAAACCCACCTGGTTCACAGTTTCCCTGTGAAAACTTGAGGGTTTCATCCTCTTACCTGCCCCACTGCTGTGGGCAGCAGTGCTCCTGGGAATCTGCCTCCTTCTGAGCCTCACACAGGGTGGCCAGGATCAAGCTGGCCTCCAGCAGCACGTCCTCAATGCTGAAAGCAATGGGCCTAAACACAAACAGGGAGACTGCACAGCACATGGAATTACAGACACTGGGGGAGGAGACACAGCTCCTGTGATTCTACATAAGGGTTAAAAAATGCCTCCTCTGGAAAGCTGGAAATCTCCTGTGTTTGCTGCTGAGGAAGGAGAGGTGTCCTCCCATTACAGGTGTAATGCCCCAGGGAGCAAATGCTACGCAGTGTTATAGCCCAGTGAGAGTTCTGGATGTGTAATTGTTAAAATTATACTTATTCAGAAAATGTTTCTTTAACTGCTAAATAACTCATTGCAGGCATTCAACTGAGGGCCTCCAGTGTCCAGGGAACCTACACACAGCAGCAAGGCTGCCTTGGCAGTGCCTGGGTGAAATGCTTTCTGTGGAATTACAAACTCCTTACTCCAGGATCACAGGTCAGAAATGGCTTTTGGAATGGAATGAAAATGTGCTCCATTGCTGCAGGTCGATATTCCCTGAGGGACTGCAGACACAACCCTCCTGTAACTGCAGGGCTCCCCCCGTGTGTGTCCCAACACCTACTTCCCACATCTGTCAAAGTGGATGGACACGGGAACACCGGTGGCTTCGGAAAACGCCAGCAGGCCCTGGAAAAGAAGGAGTGGGGGGTTAAGTGCTGATTTAAACCCACAAGATTAATATTAGTATGTAAGTTTATCCCAGCTCTTGGTTACTGGCAAAAAGAGGGTAAAATTCCGCTGCTTCCAAAATAATTTCTTGCCTTCCCTGCCAGAGCTTTGCCAGAGGAGGCTCTGCATGGAGAACTCTCCAGGGCAGCTGTGTCTGCCCAGCACAGAAACCACAGTTTGGGTTTAGAAAAGCTTTGTTTGCCTTCCAAAGGCTGCTCTGAGGGGCTCTGCAGAGCCCTGAGGACCCTGGGTTTTAAAGCTAATCCTTGACCAGCTGGTGAAATCCTGCTGCTGTCAGGAGGGCTGGTGGGACACACATTCCATGGGACCATCCTGCAGTGTCCTGGTCCAGTCAGGCAAAGTAATGGGAAATGGTTTATTTTCCAGACAAAGTCTTACTTTACCCTCAACTCTTTAAGGCAAAATGTCAGTTCAGAATCTACTCCAACTTGAAAGTAGTCAAATTCCTCTGGACTGAGGTGAATCTCAGTAACCATCGTCCTGGAAAAGTCTGTTTGGGATAACAACAAAATCAAGGACTCACAGGAGTGAAGTTTGAACTCAACAAAACTATGCTTATGGCCCCAAGGTTTTTACATCAGCATCGTTTGAATAATTGTGTTTTTATAGTGATCAACAGTAATAAATGTTTAGCTTATCTAAATTTATTTCATGATTAAGTAAAATGAAATCCTCCATTTATTTACAGCACTTTGTGTAGATTTAAATGGATTTTAACAGAACCCATTCCATGTCCTGATGTGTGATCTAACCCTGTGCCTGCTGCTGTTCTTGTCTATCTGCTCCATCCACAGGTATCCCTCACAAATAATATTCCCAGCTGCCTATTGTTGCAGGGTTGGGAAGCCCAAAATGCTGCCTGGCTTAAACTGATTAATCAAACTCGCTGACAATCAGCAGAGCACAGAGGGTGGACTGAGGCTCTTTGTTTTAAATTCCCATCTTTTCCTGGCACGTGAGTGGCAACAGGAAATTGGCTCTTCAGTTCCAGGTATTCAGTTGTTCATTACCAGCTGATTAGGCCGGGGCTGTTAATTGGTGTGTGAAGAGAACATGAGAGGTGCTTTCCTGATGTGGAACAATCTGAGACACTCAGAAAAATTCCAGAGTGGCTGGAGCAGCACAAACAGCCCCAGGGAAGGCAAGGCTGCTAAGGGAGTGTTACAGACTTCCCAGACTGTTCCTAGGTCATTGTCCTCAGCTTTGGTCGTAACAGGTATGAAAAGCACCCCTTTATTATATGATATCCAAGAACCTCTACTTCAAAAACACGATTATATCTTTAAAATTAGTTTGAGTCACACTCCAGGAATCTGCAGATTTGTTCTCCACCTCCTGGAGATGTGACCATGGCAGTGTGAGCCCAGCTGACACCCTGTACTGTCCTCAGCCTAAAATACACTCTCTAATGATATCAATTCTCTAATTGTGGTGTTCAGATTTAAACAGTTCTTTTTAAAACCCCAAATCAGCCCCTGTTCCCTGGCAGTTGCCACGCTCCTGCTCTTGCAGCACAGTAATTACCTCCTTCAAGCCTACAGCAAGTGGCATAATTTATTTCAATTGGCTGCTCAGTCTGATATCTGCCACTGACACCCAGAAAATGTTATTAAAAACTTGCTTTCTTAAAATACATTAAAATCAGAGGGTGGCAGCATGACTTAAAATCTCTCTATATATGTTCCCTCTCTTAAAAGTGTCATTGAGCCCTAAAATGCATTCCCCACTTATGACAGCTATTATTCCTTGAGTTCACCTGTGCTAAAAGTCCAAGTATTGGTTCATATATTCTGAATTTCCTTACCAGTGTCTTCCTCAGTGTAACTCTTGAAACAAACTTTCACTGGAGTAACTGATAAGGTTATTTCTTCTTGGCTGGTTGGGAAGTGAATCATCACATCAGCCAGCAGCCTGTAAAATGTCACTCAGCATTGAAATAATCTGTCACAAGGGACTGGTTGGCATTTGTTACTCCCATCAGAAAGTAAAACTCAGAGAATGGTTTTGTATTTGTTACCTGGAGTGGACTTTAAGGATGTTTGGACACATGTGCTTTGCAAAAACAGCCTGCAAGGGATCACATTCCTGAAATGTCAGGTTATATGTTTTTACAACACCTAAATATAGAGGAAATGAACACAAATCAATGCTGGTCTGTAATCTTAATATTTTTTTTAAGTATTAATTGTTCAATAGAGAAAGTAACCAAGGGACTTACTGAGCTGTGTGGAAATAAATAGAAAATGGAATTCACCTGCCATCCAACTTGTGCCCATCCAGCATCCGAGTTTTTTAAGACTCCACAAGAAATAAATGAACAGCAAAAAGTGCAACAAATGCAGAGGAAAAAAGGCCTCAATATTTACCTGGTAAAATAATACAAATGGGAGTGAAATACAAAAGGCAAACCCTACAGACCTCTGTGTGTTTGTGGGTAAGCCTGGGCTAAAGAGAGCCGAGTTGTCTGGGGACCTAATTCAATATATTACCCCATTATCAGTAATACAAGATAGATCTTTAATAATATAAAGCACTGCCTGTGACACAGCACAGCTCTGTGTTGGTAGATGGTGCTTCTTTGTGAGTTTTGCAAAGGCTGATGCTGATGAGCATTCCAAGTCCTGCTCCTGTGCTGAAGAACTGCATTAGAAGTGGAAAGACCCAGTAAATCCTGTAGTTCAAACAGCTGCCAGACCAGGATTCCTCTCCCTTCCCAGAATGTGCTTTTTTTCCCTCAGAATTTAATGCAGACTGATTCAAAATGTTGTCAGCTGAAGATAAAGCCTGTTATAACTTCACTTTAAAAGTTGTATATGATAAATATTAACATGACAAACATAAATTATGACGTGAAGAGGCTGGAAGTGTTTGGCAAAATGTTCAGTTGATAACTCCATTAAATATTGTGCTGCCCTGTGGTTTTAAACTGCTCCTGTCCCTGTGAAGCCACTCCCTGTGTCACCCACCGTGTTTGCAGAGGAGCTGGAAGGTGATGTGATGATCACTGGGGCTGGTAGAGATGCTGCACTTCTCTACATTCCTTCCCAGCACATTTGCACATCTAAATACAGGGAGAACTGCCTGGGAAAAATAAAAACAAAATCAATCAGTGCAGAGGTTACTCACCAAGCAACTTTGCAGTATGATTTCCCTGTTTTTGTAGGGTTTATCTGGAGCTTCTGC
Source organism: Manacus vitellinus (assembly GCF_001715985.3). Lineage (NCBI taxonomy): Eukaryota > Metazoa > Chordata > Aves > Passeriformes > Pipridae > Manacus > Manacus vitellinus. The sequence continues at coordinate 2,799,121 of NW_021940379.1, forward strand.
TCCTCCCCCTGGAATTCCACTTGGAAATGGGGTTAATTTGCTGCTTCCAAAGCTGTGTGTACCAACCCATTGAGATGTACCTTAACTATCAGTTTACACGGGAGGGATGACTCCTTCTCCTTGTGACAGGGATCAGACACAGCTGCCCAGCAGTAATGTTGGAAAAACATGGATGAGAAGAAGACATAGGCATATGCTGACCTCGAGGAGTTCACTGATCTTAAGGCAAGCTGGAAGTGGAATCACAGAATCATTAAAGTTGGAAAAGACCTCCAAGATCATCAAATCCAACCTTGGTGAGGTAGAAGTAAAATAATGTATTAACTCAAAACTATTTAATATTGAACCTTAAAAAAAGCCTCCTCTGGGCTTTAGAACCGCCAGAAACCCCTGAGATGTACATCTCAAAATAAATACAGATTTATTAGGAACACAATTACGTTCAAACTTCCCACCTTCATTATTACCAGCCAGCAGTCAGTGGTACAATACAGGGATGGGATTCCAATCTGTGGGTGTTTAAGTGGTCCTGAAGGGTGAGTTACCCAAACACCCAGAGCTCAGCTTGTGTTTGAGGCATTTGAAGGAGCTGAGTTTATTCTAAAACAATCTTCCTGTACATGATCCATGCAAATAAGCAAAGACACTTCTCACACCTCAGGAATTCTTGATATGATATGGAATGTGATACACCCATTCAATACCACAGGTATAAAATGGAATTATCTCCACTTGTGATTTTCCAGTGAGTTAAAGGAGAGTTGGTCACTTTTAACTAAGAAACCTCTAGAGAAAACCCTAATTCTGCTGGAAATTGTGTTTGGTTAATCAAAGGCATTAATGGATGTGTTCTTCCTGTTGAGTCACAACAGTACAAAACATGTTGTTTAGAGGCAGCTTCTGTGTGGTAAAAAACACAAACCTTTTGACCTGTGACAGCACAAATGAACCCCTTGGCAATAATCTGGATGTCCTGGACAAGCCTCAGCTTGGGTCACAAAAAAATCAAAGGATATTAGGGCAGAGTAGGAAGGAATATTCCATGCTGGAATCTGCATAATTACAATTACAGAAAATATGGCTTTTGTCCATACTGAAAGTGGAGGAAGTTGGGGGAAAGTGTAATTTAGGCTGAAGGGCCCCTCTAGGAAAACAACACAACATCCAGCAACATAAATGTTGGGCTTCCAAAGAAGATTTTTAAATTAGAATAAATCAAATTCACTTACACCTTTTTCTACGGGGTCAAACCAAAATTCATCACTAATACGTGCTATGGCATGGATAGCTCTTCCAAACACTGCCAGGGAAAGAAAACAGTGCAATAGGCATCCTAAATTAAAATAAAAAGGTTGTACTGCATTTTCCAAGAATAATTTATGAGGCAACATTACAGATTTCCTACACATTTGAAAGAAAACTGATAGTGGAAAATGTTACTTTTTTTTCTTTTTTCATTGGCACAAAACCCTCGATGTTTTGGAAGCTGCCTCTGATGAGGCACCTCAGTGTCATCTGTCCCTTTGCAGCCCCTGGGGCCTGATGTCACCCCAAATTCATTCAATCAGACCAAACACCACTTAGAAATTGTATTTTGCAGATGGAAAGTTTGGGAAGCTGTGAGCAGTGGGATATCTGCGGAGATGGAACCCTGAGAAACAGGGCAGAACTCAGCAGAGGGTCCTGGAATTTGCCTCTGGCAGGGGCAGAGCAGCCTTTTCCACAGAGCGCTGCACCCAGGAGTGCGGGTGTGCCTCTGGAAGCGCACAGGGAGACACCAAGGAGTGGATTATGGCTCTGGAAGCGCACAGGGAGATATCCAGGCGGGCCTGTGCCGCTGGAAGTGCACAGGGAGACACTCGGCCAAGCCATGGCTTCTCCACCTGGGAGTCCCCGAATCCAGCGCTATGCTCCCTAATCTGAACAATTCCCAGAGGCCGCACGTTCCCCACGATCTCCCGTGTCCTGCGGGATGAGGAGGAGGTGGATCCCCCGTCAGCTCCAGGGCTCCCGTCCCGCTCCGCCTCGGCGCCCTCGGGGCCGCCCCTGAGGGCAGCGCCCGGTCCCGCTCGCGGCCGCGCCCTGGGCTCCCTGTTTCCCGCACAAATCCCGAGGGATTTGCGTGTCCCGGACTCTCAGCACCCCGGTACCTCGGAGCTGCGCCCCCCCAATCACGCACTTCATGGCCGCCCCGCCTCCCCTCACGGCCCGGGGCGGGAAACGCCGCTGGGGCGGGGCCAGCGGGCAGAGCCCCGGATGTGGGGCTGGGAATGAGGGAATTACGGATTGTCCTGAGCGGGAAGAGACAATAAGGATCATCGATCCAACCCCTGGCCCTGCTCAGGACACCCCAACAATCCCACCCTGTCCCTGACAGCGTTGTCCAAACGCTCCTGGAGCTCTGGCAGCCTTGGGGCCGTGACCATTCCCTGGGGAGCCTGTTCAGTGCCCGACCACCCTCTGGAGGAAGAACCTTTCCTGAGATCCAACCTAAACCTCCCCTGACACAGCTCCAACTGTTCCCTGGGTCCTGTCCCTGGTCAGAAGAGATGGGTTCTGCCCCTCGAGGAAGCTGTGGATTGGGATGAGGTCTCCCCTCAGCCTCCTCCAGCTGAACAAACCCCGTGCCCTCAGCCCCTCCTCACACAGCTTCCCCTCAGACCCTTCCCCATCCTCGTGGTCACCTTTAAACGCTCACTAACACCTTCAATGTATTTTTTATATTGTGGTGTCTAAAACTGACCCCAGAACTCAAGAGGAGGCCGCACTAGCATTGCAAAATATGGAATATGTAAAATTTTTCTTAAGTAAGGATGTTCATCGATGTTTGATCTTTGTAACTTTCAAGCCTAGTTGACAAGAAGGGAGATTTAATCGGTGAAACAGCAGCCAACAATCTCTAAGTGATGTCCAGGCGTTAGGAAGATAAATGACTTGTGGGTAGAATTGCCTTGTTGAGGTCTAGGGCTGGACATGTTCCAGTGATCTCAGACCCGGGCAAGGTTAACAAAGCGAGGGGAGAAGGATGAACCACTTTGTACCACTGAGAGCGGGCACAAGGAATGCAGGATTTATGGACCACAACGACCTCGGGCAGAACCCCCTAGATAAGGAAGAAATTAATAAACCCAACTCAGCAACTGGGCTGAAACCAGGTCCAACTGGGTAAAAGGTGATTCTGGCAGCGGGATCTGTGACCACCGACCCAAGAAACCCCCAGACCCAGGAGAAGCACTGAGCATGGCACTAATTAGCATGAGAAGCGAGAGGATCGTTAATCAATAGGAGAGATAATAATCAATAAGAGAACTATGCAATTTGTAGCCAATGAACAGGGATTTTCGCGGAGAACGCTCTTTCCACGCGTGTGAAGCAGCTCAGTGGGTGCGGGACGCGACACGACCGCGTTGGGCGCTGTGTTGGCCGCTCGCAGCCGCCGTAGCGGGGGCGGTGCCGGCGGGTTCCGAGGGCCGGAGCGGAGCGGCCGCGATGTGAGAGCGGGGGGACATCGGATCCCAAACCCCGGGAACCCCCGGCATTCCCCCCGGAATTCCTCCTCGGCACCCCCCCGGGCCCCGCGATCACCTCCTCCCGCGGGCTGGCGCAGGGCGGGCGGGCGGGGGGTCCCGGGCCGTCCTTGCAGGAGCCCCGTTTATATCCGTATTAATTTAACCGTAATCGCATTGATTTATTTATTTTTTTTAATTTTAATTTAACGCTTCTCTCATAACATCAACGATTCATTAATTATTATTTGCGCGTTCATTTGGCTGTGTTTTCTCTTCTGTTGCTTCCTCTCGTTTAACATTGATCATATTTTCCACCCCCCTTGTCTGCAATCAACTCCTCCATCCCACTCAGGCCGGGCACAGAGTAAGTTACTCCTTGGCTTTGCTAATACCGGTATTAGGGGCTCCTTCGTGGCAGTGGCAGGTGAATTAGGGGCTGCTGCTCAACCCACACCCAAATTCCTGGTAAAACCCAGGGGGTTTGACATCCTCTGCCTCAGTTTTATGCTGCAGATCCCTGGGATGATTTAACATTTTGGGTTGGTTACTGTAGCTTTTCTTTAATTATGGGAGCTCCAATGTGATTTTTGGGGGAGAATATGGGGCCTGACAGTTCAGGGTTGTGTGTTTTAAGCAGCAGGATAATTTTATTAATCATCAAATAACTGGTATTGCACAACTAAGTCCCTCAGGCATCAGTAAAACAATCTTATCTATTGCCACTTATTAATCAAATAATTTTGATTAATAATATTAAAATCGCAGTTACCCACTTTTAACTTGCATCCCAGTACCCTTCCCAGGACCCTGCTTGGGGGATTTTTCACTGGGAATTCTCAAAAGACCATCAAAAATGTGTCTCTTTTTTTGAATTTTTCCTCTCCTGGTTTAGTTTTGAATTGGCCACTCATTGATTAAAAAACTCTGGTGTTGCTTTATCAATACCTCAGCCCATCTGTCTCCAAAATGGCTTTGCTGGCACTGAGATGTTCTTAATCTGAAAAAAAACCCCACCCCTAAAACCAAGCAAAAAAGGCACCCAAGTTCCTTCTGCCTTTCGTGATGACTGTTAGCAAGAAAGTAGCTGCATGGCCTCAAAATAGATAAAAAATATTTTAAAATACCATTTCTTATTTAAAAATACCATTCTTCTGTTATTGATATTATATAAATATAGCCTAGCTATATTTATTTTTATATATATAAATATATCTGGGCTGTGTCCTTTACAAATTGATGGTTGTTATTTTAGGAACTGCCTCTCTAACAAACATTTTTAATGTAGAGCCGTTTATCAAGTTAACACTGGATCTGGAGACAACCATTCCCATTTTCCCAGTGCCATAACATCCCCTGCTTTCTAGAGCTGATCTTTGCATAATTAATTTATTGCTGTGTTGCATTAATTCTTTATTTGCAGATTTAAAGCCTGTGGTGTTAAACTATGGCTTTGCATCACCTGAATTCTTAATTTTGAAGCCCCCATCCCATTTTTTTTCTTGCATCTGTTGTACTGAAGCTGTGAATATACAGAAATTTATATAAATGGTAACAGAATCCCTCTGTGCAATAACCTGCCTTGGCTCCTCTGCAGTGCCCTGGTTGTAATTTGTGGTTATTTTTCAGCCTTATTCTGTTCAGTGGTTCCTAAAATATGGGCTCTGAACACTCTTCCTGTCACCTATTAACACATTGCAAATTTGCTGCTTTCTAATATTCTTTTAATACTTTTAATGTTTTTTTATAAGGGAGAAAACAGGAGTCTTTTAAAGTAGAAAAAACTTGGATGAAGAGTTAAGGGAAGTGGCCTCGGTTTAGCCAGGTCTGTGCTAGAGAGAAAAAAAGGGAGTTTGTGGTAGTTGCCAATTTTGTGTGAAGTACCTGAAGTACTAACACATTCCTGGTACTGTGTCTTGCCCAAAATAAAGATGATTCTGGAGCCTTGTTTTTAAGGTAATGGTTTAGTGAGGGCCCTTGTTTTCCCTCAGAGCAATATTCCATCACCACTTCATTCTTATTTTAGTAGCTTTTCCATCAAAATACAAAGTTGGGAAACTGCAGGAGACGCTGTTTGCTAATGATTGTTGCCTTAATGAGTGTGTGTAATGATCTTTCTCCCCCCCTGATGATCCTGGGAAGTTGGTGCTGGTGTTGGGAGATCTGCACATTCCCCACAGATGCAACAGCCTCCCAGCCAAGTTCAAAAAGCTGCTGGTTCCTGGGAAGATCCAACACATCCTGTGCACAGGGAACCTCTGCACCAAGGACACCTATGACTACCTCAAAACCCTGGCTGGGGATGTCCACGTGGTCCGAGGGGACTTTGATGAGGTACTTTGACCTCCCTTGGGAATGACGGGTTTTGCGCGTCTTTTAAAGGCAACATTTGGGTTCATCCAACTAAAAGTGGTGATGAAATGAGGTCAGAAACTCTCCCCTTCTCTTCCTTGTTGTTGTTTAATTATAAATCTTTGAATGTAGATATAAATTTTTAGATATGAGTGTGTCCATCTAATACTTGGTTTTTATTTCCAGAACCTGAATTACCCCGAGCAGAAGGTGGTGACTGTGGGACAGTTCAAGATCGGGCTGATCCACGGCCACCAGGTCATTCCCTGGGGTGACATGGCCAGCTTGGCCCTGCTCCAGAGGCAGTTTGATGTGGACATCCTCATTTCAGGGCACACACACAAATTCGAGGCATTTGAACATGAAAACAAATTCTATATCAACCCTGGATCAGCTACAGGAGCCTACCATGCCTTAGAGAAGTGAGTGTGGGAAGACTCTGGGAGGGTTTTTTGGGAACAAAACTGAGCTACAAACTCATGGTGAGGGTTAATGTTTGTGTTTTAAATGTCAGGGAGAAGAAGGGTCGATACTTGTACTTCCTAAATCTCCTTGACTGAACAGATGAGAGTAAAATCCAGCCTCAGAGCTGATGTTCTGTGCTTTCAGAATTAATATCCATTTTTCTTTAAGTGATTTCTGCTGAATAGTGGTAAAAACACTGCTGATTATAGACACAATTAATATGAATTTTTTTCCTCTCTTTCCAGCAACATCATTCCCTCATTTGTGCTGATGGATATCCAGGCTTCTACAGTAGTGACATATGTCTATCAACTAATTGGAGATGACGTGAAAGTAGAAAGAATTGAGTACAAAAAGTCTTAAAAAGGCTTTTGCTTGTCTGGTATTTTTACCATCTCATTCTGAACTGCAAGTTCCAATACTTGATTGCTAGTTTACAGCCCTGCACCTATTGCTAACAGCTCAACAATGTAATGAATTTAACCAACATTGTGTTTGCTTTTCTCTGTATGAATGGATTTGTAAAATATTCCATTAAAATAACTGTCCAAATACTGTTCCTTAATGTTGTAATAAACTCCACTTCATAGAAAAACTGAGCTTTATGCAGTGTTGTTGGGGGAAGATGCAGCAGTTGTGGTTGGCTGGGAAATGCCTGGTGCTGTGGTTTGGTGTCCAGCTTCCAAGGGATACTTGAGCAAAGGGACTGAGGGCTCTGGGGCCAGGCTGTGTTTGCTTCAGAATCCAGTTTACATTTCATTTTCTCAATTTAACATTCTCAGTTTAAGTTAAAGGAATAAAATGGCTTGATAGATTCTGAAAGTGTTACAATTGCCTCATAATTTCACTGTAGAAAGTTTGAGTCTTAAATGAATAATCTCATTAAATCTAGAGCCAGTGAAGAGAGGCTTCCCTTTATTTGTGGCTCACATTTGACACTACCTGTGTGTGCACTTTGCTCCATGTCCAGAGGCTTTCAATAATGTCATTCCATGTGACACAGGAGCTGCTGCTGCAGGGAAGTGTTGGTTGTTCAAGACAAGTGGAACTTTGGGCTCTTCTATTACTGAAGGTATTTAACAGCCCCCATTTCCCACAACTGCTGTAACTTCCCAACAAAAACAGTTGGATCTTTGTTTTCTACAGCAGAACATTTAGATGTTGGCCTTTGCTTTTCCAGCAGGTAGAATGGAAATTCTGCACAGAACCCTTATTTCTGTGTCATGAGCTAACTAAATAACTTATTTCTATTCAAAATAAACCTGCTTTTCCCTGGACACAGACCAGGCATTTCAGGCTGGTGCCTCAGGAGCCTCTAACTGGCACTTCATGCAGTGAGGCTCATTCCTGTTGCTTCATCCTGCTGCAGACAGAGCAAACCTGGAAAGAAAACCTTGGCACACATTATTTAAGGGAGGTGAGTGACTGGAATTCAATTTACTGACAAACTCATCATTAAAAAAGGTTTACAGAATGCTGTAAGGCCAAAATTGATACAGAAGTTTATTTCTGCTCATTATAGTTGAACTTACAGTTTATCTACAAAGTATTTTACATGAACTACACCCCTGACAGTTTTATAAAAGAGTTTATCCCAATTGTGCAAGGTTATGTTGTGGTGAATGAATTCAGAGTGATCCTGACAGCAGGAATGTGGGGAAATACAGAAGTAAAGGAAATAAACTTTCATCCTTCCTAAAATTAAAGTGCTGAATATGACCAGGATGGAGGAGAAACAGCCTAGAACAGCTGAAAAAATGTGGAAAGGTCGTGGAAGCTTTTGGTAAAAGCTTTGAGTTTTTAGCCTGATGTTCTTTTGAGTGCTGTGAGTGCCCAGATCTCCTCTTGCCAGGAGAGGGAGGGAAGAAAAGGATAAATCAAGACCTTATCAGGGACTGTTCCAGGCCTCCTCTGATCCATTCAGGTACATCTGGAAGGGAAAAGAACAACATTAACAGGGCTTAGGAAGAGCTGTGGAAGTTCCTGGAAGTGTGATGCTCAGCATGGCACAGGCTTGGGTCAGGTAAAATGAATTATTTGAATTGATGGAGATTTTATTACATACAATATATTTTACTAAAATTAACCAGCTAAAAAGTATTTTTATGAAATGCTGAGTGAAATTCTTTAGAAAAAAAAAAGGAGAAAGTACTGCCCGAGGTACAGAAGTGGCTTCTTTTACCTTCAGAAGATCAGATGGTGGGGTGTCTGCCAGGGCAGGGTTTCCACATTTCTTTTGATACTCTTGAATCAGGGCTGTTGCTTCATCAAGGCTGTAAAGGGCAAAAGGTTCTCAACTTTGTCCAGTTAAGCTCTCTCAAAAGCTTAACTTAAATTTACATAATACACACTGGAGTAGAAAAATAAAGCATGGTTCCCTGGTTTGGAAGTCAGATGGCTCCTGTCCTTCCCCAATAGAGGAAAACAAGCCCTGACGAGCCTGGCCTTTAATAAAACCAATATATATTAGAATTTCAGTGTTTATTGATTCCTGTCCCAGTGTGACTGTGGGATAACTGGGAACCAAGTGACTTGCAATGCTGAGTATTTGGGCTCTGACATGAGTGTTCCCAGGTGAGCAGAGGAGCCCAGGTGCTGTGAGACCCCCCCAGGCCCTTTGTGTTATTTAACTGAGCACAAGAGGTGTTTTAACTCTTGAAACCTGGTGGCAAAAGCACTAATTCCCAAGTCTTGAGTAGGGGCAGCTCATTTATTTTTCCTGAGTGTTCCTGTTGCTGAAGCTGTGACTCTGTGATGCTGCTGAGCTGGGTTCACCTCAAGGTAAGGGCACTGTTTGCTTTTTCACTGTTTTTTTACTTCTGTTTGAACTGTATTTGATCTGCTGCCAGTCCAGGCTCACCAATCTGTTACTTGGTCTTGAATGACTGTAAAACTCTATCTTAAATCTGCAAAGTAGTGAGATGACATTTGTATTTATTTAAATTAGCAAGACTAGTCCTTAGATAATAAGTACTAGAAAACCTCCATGGCTTGAAATAGATGAAAACAAAATAAAGGAGAGATTCAGTTACCAGTAATGCAGCACCTGTTCTACCTTTTATTAACTTACCTGTTCTTTTTGGCAAAATAATCCACCAGCTCCTTAATTCTGTGAGTGTTTGTCAGGTGTTGCTTCAACAGTGGATAATACTTGGTTTTCAAGAATTTTTCATAGAGCTTCTTATTTATGATACTGTCCAAAACCAAGGACCTGATCTGTAGATTAAAGTTTTAGTAATGAAAAATATGAATATTTTAAATGTAAGAAATTGTATTTCTGAATGACAAGAGCTCAGAGTTTTCCTATTTGGCTCTATTATATGGTTTTGTGGTTTTTTACTTTTTTTTTAAGTGCTGTGAAATGGCAGGTTTTATAAGACTAATTTCAGATTCAGAGAGGGGACGAGTTAAGAAACTTGCCCAAGGCAAGAGTGCACTTTCATAAGCCCTTTGGCCTTTTAGCTTCAAATATTTATTTAGAAAAATAAGGTGGTGCTGCTGCAACCCCTTCTGCCCTACAAACAGGGGCAGCCTGGAACTCAGCACTGGGCATGGACACAAGAAGTTTTTCAGTTGCACAGCAGAAACAAAAATGCATTTTTACAAGTATTTCATATTTTTTGAGCATTATGGCAAGTAAGGCTGGACAAAGTCAGAGGAGGGAAAATGTTCTGTGTACACTTATCTGTCAGAAAAGCCTCCAAGTAAATGGCAAATAAATTTATTTATTTATTTACCTGAGAAGCAAATGCTACAACTTCTCCAGTGCCCATGTGTTCATCTATTTGCTGCAGCACAGTTTCTGTGTTACAAGTTGATAAGAAACCCTGGTGAAAATAAGTTACAAAGCATTAATATTCTGTGACTGATTAAAGTAGAAACTCTCCCTTCAGAGCAAGTATTTGATTCATTCAGGAACAAGGAATATGTTGATATTACAGGTGCAAAGGTGGAATTACCAAACCAGGAGCTGTGTGGTTGGACTGAAGGTATTGCTTTGAGCTCTCAAAGGGTGTTTTGCTGTAGCTGTTACAGATTTTTTGGACTCATTGGCAGCAGAGTGAATGTCCTACACTAATGCTGTGATTTGGGAAAATCTTTCTGAATGTAACTTTAATGACTAGAAGTCTAAGGATTTAAGGTACCTTTCCTGGTGCCAGTTTGCTCGTGGCAAATATGGTTCACCTGGAGAACAATGTGGAGCATAAATGAATGGGAACAAATGAGAAGAGAAAGGGAACTGTCAAGATCCATGGGTGGTGAGGATGTGGCCTTAAGGCAAAGGTTTTACATCACAATTTGTGCAGATCAAGCATCTTTCTTAGAAGTCAGGAGCTTTCAGCTCAACACTCTTCCAAAGTAGGATTCAGCCCTTCTCTTACAATTTGTTATGGCTTGGGGTTTGCTGGGTTTTTATCACGTGTTTTATGGGTGGGATCCCATAAAACACCCTCAACTTCTCAAAAGGCAAAGTCATATGACAAAGCTACTGAGGGTGACTTGAAGCTGGGTTTGCTTCAAGAAAAGAAAAGGAGAAGGAAGTATTCACATGACCCCTTTCAGAAGCCTTTGTGAGTGGGAAATGCTGAGCAGCTGCCAGCAGGGATGCATTTAAATAAACTGGAATTGAAAGTGGCTGTCTTTTACAGAGCATGCTGAAAGGCATTTCCCTGGCACAGACAGGACACTTAAACTTATTGTTTACCTGAATTTGCTGCTCTCTCTTCTCGGGCTGAGGGATCAGCAACAGGCAGCCCAAGGCTAAAGCTGGAAGGTCCAGCTGAGAGTATTGTTTGGCAATTCCAATGACATCCAGGTCAGCCAGGACAGGACACCTGCAGAGGGAGATCAGGAGGGAAGTTCTCAGCTGGTATCTGTGGCTGGATGGGTTAGTGCTGTGGGAATTTTAAGCCAGGTAGAGCAATACATTTTTACCTCCTCCTAATTTTGGAAATGGTCAAACAAGTTGAAGTTTCACTGAACATAAATCCATGAGGATTTTGTAGCTTGAAAAAAAACCCAAAACCAGTTTCTCTTTCTAAGCACTTGAGGTCCTGTTTTGAGGGGAGTTGTTGGGCAACTGCCCAGAGCAGAGCTTTGATTCAGATGTGTGTGCACAGGAGTGGAGGATCCCTTTCCAGATGATCTTTAAGGCCCCTTCCAACCCAAACCATTTCTAAATCCTAATTAACTCTTTGTTCAAGTCAGGCTCTCTGAGCTCTGGTTCTTCTTTTGAGCAAATCAGAGGACTGTGGTGAATAAGATAACAATTTCTTGTGCTTTTTTACATTGTAAAGGCAGTGCAGGACTGGTTTATGCACAGAATGTTTAGGAACATTAATACCATGAGTTAACCACACTTGCAGATCTGCAGCTTATAGATCTTTGTTGAGTCAGGTTTATTCTTTAGAGGAAAATGAATTCTTTCTGTCTTATACTCTGTGTTTATGTTCTAGGAAACGTGCTGTATTTTGGGTAAGAGATATTGACTGGACTTTCAGGGTTGACCATGAGTCCTTTAAAAATATCAGGACAGGAACAGTCCTGGGGCAGTAACTGGGCAGATAAATTGGTTTTCAGCAGCCTGTGCTGCTGATTCTCAGTCCCAGTTCAGAGAGCAGTTCCCAGTTGAGTTTCCACAGCCCAGCTACAGAGTTGCAGCACCTGCTGTCCATGGTCAGAATTTCTGGTTGTGTTTCTGTCCTGTCCTTCCCAAAAGAGGCAAAAAGTTCTTCCTTGTGCCTCAGGCTCCCCAGTTCCCAGAACTCCTTTGCATGTTCAGGGTGAGAAATCACAGCTGGCCATTCCCACTAGAACTAAACTGTGGGGTGGACTGTCCACTTACTTGAGCAGCATCACAAAGCACTCACAGCACTCCTCCAGCTGGCTGGGACTGGGGGGACATGAAGCTGAGAAATAAAGAGAACATGATAAAGTAAATATAGAACCAAGTTACTGTAGGAGGAGGGGAGACAATCCCAGCCCTACCTGTGAGGAAGGGGGACAGGATCACACTGCGCCAGGCCCGGAGAAAGTTGGGAATCTGTTGGCAACAAAGTTGTAAAGTAACAACCAAATCCACTGAGTTACAAGTGTGTTGTAAACACCCCCCTGCAGGGGAAGGAAGCCTCTCAATGTTCTTTCCTTTTTATCCTGGATGAATTATTCCCTAACATTGCTTTCATTATCTCAGAGTCTCAGATTTGGCCATATTTTGACTGCTGGCAAAATGTTTCTGTCCAGTGTTTACTGACATGCTGCACTGTACATAAAAATAGTAATTCAAAAAGGGTCTTTTCAAGGTTCACACACACACTAAATCCCTGGTAAGTAAGAAAAAGATGAGAAGTCAGAGGATATTTACTTACCTCCCATAATGAATGAATGCCAGTAATTGCTGTCAAAACTCTTCTTAGATACTGAGTCTGGAAAAGAAGATTGATTTTAAAATAGTTGGGTGTTTTTGAAGATTTAGCAATAATCTACAGAGCTGCATTATGCTTGTTTTGTCTGTAGGATGCAAACTGAGAGTTCCTCAAGGTACCTTTGATACATATGGAAATATGCTTTATAGTTAAGTAAATTAAATCATCAACCCCATTGCCAGGTACATCTGTTACCTCCTTAGGCTGTAGCAACATCACATAAAGTTTGACAATCAGAGGTAATTAAGATTCTGAATGACAACAATCAGGGTTGTTATAATTATAAATACATTTTAGGGGTCATGATTTTGTATATGTATATACAAACACATGTAAATATATGCACAGTTTTGTATGTATTTGCACACAAAAATAGGCATGTTATGTTATAAAATTGTAATAATGTGAAGGAAATTTTCAATTTATTACCATAGGATTTGCTCTTGCCATCTGAAAGGCTTTAAAAAAATGAAACTGGAACAATTTAAGAGCAAAAGTCAATGCTAAACCAGAAATTCCTCAAATCTTCATCAGCTCAGTATCTCAGAGCCCAAAGTAAGTGTGTAAATTATCAATAATTGGTCACAGGAAGCTTGCAGTTCATGTATCTGTCCTGTTCTTATGAAACCAGTGGATAACCCCAGCCTTTTTCCCACCTTGCTTAACAATTCCTTACCATGTTGAAGCCCAGGAGTTTCTGGAGGAGGCCATTCCACAGCTGGGGATCATATACTTTGTAGTCCAAACTCAGTTCTGTCACCAGTCTCACGGCCTGAGGGAGAGCAAGGACAGGCTGTACTTTAACAAACATTCATGGCCTTCAAACCTTTCCTGCTTGTCAGTGGCATTTGAGATTTTTACAGCATTACCAGGACCTTTAACTCCTCAAAAGCCACGAACAAGCCACTTTCAAAATGAATTTACACGTGAGCAAAGCCAAAAAACCCAGCTGTGTGTGATACCACTTTATTTTCTAATTGTAGGAAGGGTAAAGCTTTTCTCTGTCATTTTCAGAGTCCATTGAAGCAACATCTGTTTAGCAAAGCTCTGCACAAAAGTGTAAATCCACACAATGTGTAACAAACACTCAATAATTCACAAAGGGTTTAAAAATCCTACCTTGGGTTCGTGGCTGTGATTCTTCCATAGCCCTTTAATCATTCCTTCCTTTGGACTCTTATGGAATGATTCATAAGTATATGGAATATTCAAGATTTCAAACTCTGCCAGATAAATGCAGCACCTTAGAAAATACCTGGAAAAAAGTAACCCCCAAACCAGGAGTTAATGAGATTTACAGTGAGCATTATATTTTCATTCATATGCTCAACCTTGGGATAGTACTGCAAAGTGTCCTTCTGTTGATTTAATAACAAATATGTAGCCTGTATTTATAATTATGATCTTAATGAAGTAAAAAACTGTCTGGTAATTGCTTAGGGAAAGCTCTTTCACCTGAATGATGGATGAGTTGGATCATCTCTAAAGATAAACCAGTTACTGTAACTCTTACAACTCAAAGTGCATTCCTGCACAGAGATTTTTTTTTCAACAAAATGTTATCATTAAGGGATGTTTTAAGGAAAATTCATCTTACTTTACTGTCTCAATGGGCTTCTTGAAGAGTGATTCCACAGTGTTGGTATCTGCCAAGTGGAGCAGACACTTCAGTGCTCTGCTCCTGTGAGCAAAGGTCAGCTGAGTGACACCAATGGGCTGAGGAGGGGAAAAAAACACAGTGAAAAGAGAATATTTGACTATTTGTGATATGTAGTATTACAAAAAAATTTGGTAAGAGTGAAAAACTGGAGCTTAAGGCTCTGCTAAAAGAATTTTACCACTCTGCTTTAATTGCCAAAGTGAGCCAATGTCTTACACCAGCTTAAAGCACGTTCCAGAATATGTTTAATGAAGCTGTTTTCAAATAATATCAGCAATAAATTTAGAAAACCCAGAGTTCAAGGGCTGTTCTTGACAGTCAATAGCAAAATTCCATGAAAATCACAGTTTTACCCCAAAGGTTGTTGGAGAGGGAGAAACACAGAGCTCATACAAATCTATAAACTATTGAAATTGCAGATACAAAGGCTCAGGTCGAAGCCTGTGCAGTTAAGCAGACAGCACTTGATTTTAATAAGAGGTAAAAATTTCATGAGCATCAAGCTAAAATTAGAATTCAGCAACTTACAGATGTGGTGGAAGTTGTAATTGCAAAAAGCAATCTCGAACTGTAATCCATTGGGCAAGACTGAAGCAGGTAAATAACTCTGCAAAAACAGGTTTGCTTTTAGTACCAGCACAGCTACTGAAAGACAACACACCAATAGTCACTGAAATGTAAATATTTCACTGTCACAAGGAGATCAAGGATATGATATTCCAAGGATATAGAAAAGGAGGGGGAAACCTCCAAATAGCCACTCTTAAGCACAGATATAACTTATTGGGAATGGCATTCCATGACATAAATAAGTATTTGATGACTCAAAACTGATGTCACCAGAAAGCAAAAATAAGAACAGTGAGTTCTGAATCATGCACAACCTCACAAGGTTTCTTGAAAAAGCTATTTTTAGCTTGCAAGTTAAAAATAATTCACCATGTTTTATGTGAGACAACACACTCACCTTCGGATTTCTTCATCTTCTCCAAAGATTTCATGAGTTTTCTGTAAAAAGAAGTGAAAGTTGTGAGTTTTCTCCATTTGGATAAATAGCTTGGTCATATCCCTGCTTAAACCCTACGGTCTCTTTAATAAGGCTGATGTATTTACAGCTGCTTTACTCCTTTAGGCTGAACACACAACTTTTTTCTAGCACCAAAGTAAGATTTTAATCTCTGTACAGAGGGAAAGAAAAGCATTTCAAGTCTGTCTCACCAGAGACATTACTGTGCAATGTTACAAAGGGATTGAAATCTTAAATAGCTTCATGGCTTCTAAAGGCAAATTCCACCAAAAACCCTTAGTTTTTAGGTCAGGTAAAAAAAAAATCCATATTTTGTGTAAGTGGCCTGTAAATCTCCTGTGGTGACTTACTTCTGAGGGTGGTGTGCTTGGACACAGCCATTTTTCCAGCAGTTTGTCCCGAATTTTGTTCATATCCAGGTCATTAATCTCAGCTATCTCCTCAGCTGCCATGTGGATATCTACAGGAAGAGGCAGAGACAATGGATTTCCAAACAGGCATTTTTAAAGCCAGTTTTAAAGAGCTTCTCTTTGCTCCTTTGAAACTGGATTATGGATCCTCACCTGGATAATCTCTGCCAGTGGGATTTTGGATTCTCTGGTCTATGCTGTGGTGTTCATAGAGGGAAATGATCAGATAGGCTGGTTTCCCAACAGACTTGATCTGCTCCCCCGTGTTCAGGTTGTGTGTTATGAGAACATTTTCTGTTGCTGCTCGTCTGTACTGCATATGTAACTTCTTCTGCAGCACTTTTGCTTTTCCATGGGACTCATCCTTTAGCAAAACACCACAGTTTTACATAAAACAGCCTCTTTTACTCAAAAGCACAAGAAAAATCATCTGGGCTTTCTGCTCTGCTAGGAAAGGTATCTTGGAAGAAATGGCAAAGGTATGTTGTGAAAAAAAACAACTAAAATAAGTGGCAGTGTGTAAAATTAGGATATTTTGAGGTAAAATGGAGAAGGAAAGAGATTAATATTGAAATCTTGGCCTCTGGAATTACAGTAGAATTTTGCCACAATTCTGTTTGAACATGTGGCATAGTACAGAGAACTATTTAGCGTTCATTGTGTCTCAACAACTCCACAGAAATTTGGATATTTGTAATCAGGGCTGAGATTCTTCTTCACCTTTCCCTCCCAACCATGTGAAAATGAGCCAGAGAATCAAGTCAAAGCAGCCTTTCTTTATATACAACACCACAGAGAGCTAAAAAATCTTGGAACTGAAAGTAAAAGTTAATCATGTTATTGATCCAACAGCTGGAACAGATTCCAACTCATTCTCCTGCAGCAAGAAAAATGCACAGAAACAGGAAGAATAAGTTGTTCTTTCCCCTTAAGACTGTCTATTTTTTTGTCCAGCCTCCAAGGCTGTGAAGAGGAGAATGTTCCAGAACAGAAAGGGTTCTCCTGGGGGGTCAATTCCCCTAAAGTACTTCCCATATCAGGGTTGGTTATGGTACAATTTACCCACCACTATCCCAAACACCAAAAATCAAAATACTACCATAACTGCTGAACTGTACAGCAGTCCTGTTTCCCATTACCTCAGCTGTGGTGTTCTTCAGCCACTTGTCAGCCAAATAGAGACAGAATTTCAATGCCTGAATCTGGTCAGGACCTGAGGAGGAAAAAAAAGAAGTAAATAAATTAAGTTTTCATGAGTCCTTCCTACAGTACACATTAGATCCATTTTATTTCAAAGAATTCAAATTAGAAGCTGTTTAAAATGTTGGGGAAGCTCTTGTGCCTGAAGAGCAAAAAGATATCATATCTGTTTGGATTCAGATAATACAGAAGCCAGCTTAAATTGGGCTGAAATATTTGCTTTTGGGGGAAAACTTGTCTGGAGATGGTATGAACGTGCAGAAACTTTAAGCAGGACAACAAGGCCAGGTTGGACAGGGCTTGGAGCAACCTGGTCTGGTGGGAGGTGTCCCTGCCCATGGCAGGGGGTGGAATGAGGTGGTTTTTAAGGTCCCTTCCAACCCAAACCATTCTGGGATTCTATAAAAAGAGAGAAAAAAAGGATTTAATAGTGACACTGTGATAGAAAACTGGATGTAGGAGACAAATTAATTTTTACTCTCAAAGTTTCCTGGGTTTCACTGGAGGATAGTGGACACATGTTTAGTCACAAGCTCTTGTCTCGAGCCTGTTCTTCTCCAGTTTCTCCCCCCTCCCGTTTGTGCCTCACCTGCTGGGAATTCCTGGACGATCTTGAGGGCGATGGCCACGGCCCACTCCGGGTTGACGATGGCCAGCAGGTAGGACTGGATGGTCTGCACGGTTCTGATTGTTTCCTTGTTCACCACTGAGGGGCAGCCACTGCTTCTCATTTCGAGGATTTTTGGCTTCAGTTTTTTCTCAAAGACGTAGCGAGCTGCAGACATGTGAAAGGTGTCCAGGGAAACCTGGGAAAGCATGGAAGGGGATTAAGGGTCGTTGGAACCTCTCTAGTGAGGCCAAAATCGTGCAAAAGAAAGATGAAAGCTCCTTTTTTTTTTTGGGTGGGGGGCAATAATTTTGAAATAAATTCTTTCCAGATGCTACTTTACCTTCATTAGTTTGGCAATCAGCAGGAGGGTTGGGAAGGATTCCTCACTGAGCTCTGGGGCTGAAAGGAGAAAGACAGTTGCTTGTGAAAGTGGCCCAGTCCACTTGCAGTTTTCTCTGTGAAATTAAGAACTTTTAGTTTATTGGTAGATGGGGACCTCCATTGGGAGAGAAGGAAAATGATCTTTGTTATCCAGGCTGGGAAGTGGGATATGTGGATAACTTTGGTCTTTGGGAGGTCCTAAGAAAGAATTTGAGGACGAATTCTGCATTGTTTCTATCCCCTTAGCTCCTCAGGGTGGCGATTTGGGAGCACAAATGCTTTCAGAAGTACCCGAGATGAAAACTGCATTAACAATTACAGTTAATATTCAACATATACTGTAGAAATTTAGAGTAGTCAGATAGCAAAGAAAGGGAATTTTTTTATATATATATATATAACCATAAAAAACACTGAACCTACATATGATGTTCCAGAAACAGTGTGCAGTTCTGAAGAATATCAGGTGGAAGGGCAGCCTGGTGTGAGCAGCTGGAGACAAGGGATTCACATGCTCTAAAACATATTGGTGTTCCAGGTCTACAGGGGGAGAAATTCTTTGATAAGATCCCAGATGTTTGAGGAGGCTCAAAGCCTAGGAATAAAAAAGAAATAAGAAAATAAAAATAAACAAACTGCTAAGTCCCAGAGGCAATTTTCTGGGGCAGAGTTGGTAAACATGTGGGGATTTTTTTTATCCTTGCTATGAGCCACTGCTGAGATGACTTCCTTGAATTCTGTTTTCTGAGGGAGAGCCGTGTACAGAGGATAATTCCCTGAATTTCAACAGTGGTGAATAAATAAATAGCTAATAAATAGACAAAGCAGAAGAGAGATGCCCTGGCAGGGTGACAGGGACACTCGTGGCCATACCTGGCTGAGCTGGATGCTGGTGTTCTTCTCATCAGCATTTTGTATCACCCTCAGGACAATTTCAATGGTTTCATAGTCATAAGGATCCAGCTGTTCAAAATAATGGTCTATTTGAAAAGGCCTGGCATGGTTTGTCTTTATAAAAACACACAAGTGAGTAGATTTTCCCAGTTTTAATATCAACTGTTGTAACATCAGTACTGTTTCTTCAGTGTTGTGTCAATATAAGCATCATGGCCTAATTCTTTGAATCAAAAAGACTCCCACCTCATAGTCCTGAATCCTAAAAAAACTATCAGGATATTGCAGAAAGACCAAGCAAGAAGTGATGGGGAAAAAACTCCAAAAAAGCCACAAAAAACCCCCCCAAAATACAAAACCAAACCCCAACATATAATTTTTTTTTACTCCTCACCTATTTTTAATATGGAACTGTGATACTTAGATCTTACTTTTTTGTTTGATTGTTTTCTGGTAGTTTCTTTAAGGGAAGTGGGGGTGAAAGACTCTACTTGCCTTTAATGAAAATTAGATATGTTGCTGTAATTTTTTTATAGAGAAGCAGAAAACTGCAACTCAACCTTTACCTGCTTTAGGAAGATTTGGGGAAAAAACATAACCTTTTCAAATTTCTGAGGAATTATTAATCTGTCATTCAGGTGACACAGGGCACTTGAAATGCAGATTCCAGGGACTCTTTTTGATTGTTTTGGTGTGGTTTTGGATTGCCTTGTTTGGTTGGTTGGTTTTTTTACCTTGTACAATATTCCAGTGAGGTTTGTGACCAGGACTTTGGTGCTTTTGAGCAGAGGAGTTATTTCCAGGGCTCTGGCCAGCAGAGTGGAATGAGGTTGCTTCTCCCTGTGTTCTTCAGAGTCCCCTTCCTCCTGACTTGTGGTGGTGTTCTGGAGCAGGAGTGTTTCAATGCAAAGCTGCAGTGCAGCATCACTGTCCAGCAGGAAAGTACTAGAAAAATACCAGAATATTTTCTCTGTGAGCTTTGATTTTTCCTTAGGAATACAGTAATGCAAGACCAGGATGTGTCCTGAATAATATTTTTTAAAAAAGAACAGTTTGCATATGGTATTAATTAGGATTTATTTAAACTAAAATAGAAGTCAGTGGTCATGGTTATTATTACAGCAATAATTGAGTACAGTTAATTTGAGAGAATCAGTACCTGCAGTAGTTTAGGATGAGACCTGTGTCTACTTCTGGGTTTTGGACCAGCATCCTTATGAGTTCTTTCTTCCTCAGTGGTGGTTGTCTAAATACAGTCTCAAAAGAAATCTGTAGGTAAAGAAACAATTGCTCTTCTTCTCAAAAAATCTTTTAGACAATGTTGGGACTAATTCCTTATATAGTGGACCTTTTCTGTTTTCCTTAGTATCAATCCAGACACTTTTAGAGCAGGAAAAAGCAGTGCATTTGCTGACTATCCCCTGGGCCAAATAACAGTTAAAATCTCCAGAGCTCTTTTATAGCCCCCTCAATTATTGCATTTCAGTTTCTGAGGTTTATTTCAGCAGATTGAAAAATTAAAATCAATCCCAACTGTGCCTACATTTGAATGTGAAATCTGTGTAAAACCCACCATAAATCTCAGACTATACTGACATTATTAACTGATTAGTTAATAAACCCCTAAAATAAATAATCAATCAATAAATAAAATCAATCTTACACCAAATTTGCCAAGCTGGAGACCCCATTCTGCATCAATAGCCAATTCTTGGAATTTTTTCTTTTCTTCTGCCTCACCATATTGGTCAGCAAGTTGTGCTCCAACCAGAGCTACTGCCTGAAAGGAGTGAGAAGGGAAGTGAATACAAGTCCAATAAATAATCTGAAAATTGGGAATCCTGAGGTCTAAATCCTTAGAGGAATTTAAAACAATTCATAGATGATCACACAACTGTGTAAAATGAAAACAAATCTCACAGGAGGTGACAGGACTATTCCACCTCCTGAGCTGGAAGTTCAAAGCTACTTTAAAATTAACTTTCTCCAAAATATTTTCTGAGTGGTGTAGAAGCTCATACAAGAGGTACTTTTTAGATATATTTTCTCAAAATTAACATCTCTCTCCCTCCCCATTTCTTTATGCTTTACTTCCCATCTTCCTTTACATTTTAATATATTTATTTATGAGTTCCATTCTTGACAACTGCTGTCAGAGAACAACTTATCCCAAATAGGATGTAGATATATGATGGGACCTGAAATAAATGCTTCCAAGCTTTGGAAGGAGTCATGATGAGCTAAAACCCAATGCATGGGCTTAAAAATCATGTTGAGTGTTGACAACAACTGCCTGTGCACACCTTGTGATACAGAGGAACTTGTTCCAACAGCTCTACCTTTAGTCATGGCAAACTCCTGCCCCACCACATGGTAGTGTTGGTGTCTTTTTAAAAGAAACTCCTCAACATTCTCTGTTTGCTGAAGGAATACAAGGATTTGGGAATTTACCAGGACTTTTCTGTAATTTTGCCAAGTATTGTTTATGACATCCCACAGCTTCTTGAATGTCTCCTCCTTGGGCAGGATTGTGCAATACCCCAGGGCCAGGTTCTGATCTATGACACGGCAGTTGAACACCTGTGGTTTGGCAAAAAAAACTTAGAAACTTTAGGAATTTATTTAAATAGGTCTCTTTCTTTAAAGTGTAACACAGAGTGTACTCTGTAATTCAGAGGTGTGTTGGGACTACAAGTTAGAGGGGGAAAAAAAAGAATAAAAATGTATTTCAGGTTTTAGAACTTAGAATCTAAATGTCCTGGAGCCAGTCTAAAAGTAAGTTCCCTCAGCCTAAACTGCCTTAGAACACGGGGGATTGCAGATTTTGCAGATAGCTTTTTTTAAAAACTGACCCCAACTAGAAAAAGTCTACAAATTAACCCAGGATTTAAAATGAGATGGAGTGTACCTACAGATCAAAAAGGCCATTATTATAATTTAGGACTCTACAGGATCCCCCAAAGTTGAGGCTCTCACTGTACATAACCTTTGAAGCAGAGCAACTGGTGCAGGGTCAAAGAGCCCCAGTCCACAAGAAGCTCAAATCCACCCAGCCAGGGAGTGGAGTCACCATCTCTGGAGGTGTTTAGAGGACCTGGTGCTCAGGGTTTAGTGTGGACTTGGCAGTTTTAGGTGAATGGCTGGACTCGATCTTAAGGGTCTTTTCCACCCAAAATGATTCCAGACAGAGCAGAGAAAGGGCTCCCTCTTACCCCTTCCAGAGCACTCTTTTACCTTGTGTAGTAAGGTCAGGGCAGTGCTCCTGATGACTGAAGAACATTTCTCTTTCATAGCAAGGAGGAAGGTCTTGGTTTCAGCAAGTGTGCTGACACTGTATAGCTATCAGGAAAAAAATCCCACAATTAAAAATAAATTCTAAGTCTTCAACCTCTCTTGTCATTTACAGCATAACAGGTACTAGAGTAATAATAGGTACTCTGGTAATTGTATTTGCTGATTTATTTAAGGTCTTGCAAAGATTTCTTCTAGACAGAAGAAGGATTTCTGTTTCCAAGTGCTTTTGAATTGAGGAATGTTTCTTGAATATTCTACTCACAACTTTTCCCTTGCTAACCGATGATAAAGCAACATCATAAACCATTACTCATCTGTTCATTCTAGATCAGGAATGAAAGTTTAGCTCTGAACATACTTTGCAAAGAGGAAGAGGACCATGAAAAATAGGGGAGAAACCACCAGCTCCTTTCACAAACTGGCTCAACATGTGATCAAGTGGTGGTAACACAAGGGTTGTGGTGAGGGCCTCTCCCACATCCTTATAGAGCTGCTCTAACCTTATTAATAGTTGGGATACTTCTAAGATTGACTCTCAGAATTCAGCATTGTCCTTGCCCTACCTTTTCACTCAGGGCCAGGTCCATGGTGTTGGAGATGCCGTGCTGGAGGCAGGACCCCAAGGCACAGACCATGAGCCTCAGGGCCAGCTCACACTGACTGCACTCCAGCAGGGTCTGCACTGCTGCACTCAGGGGAGCTCCAACTGCCAGCAGAAGGTTCTGGCCTGTCAAAAACAACCCCAGAAAATAATTAGTATATTTGTATTAACCACATTGTTCTTGGAATTCCTATCAGAGCAGTTTTTCTTTTTCCTTGTTTAATTTAGGACACAGGATCAGCCTTAGTTCCCTTTGAAACTTTCAGGGCTTTTGATTTAATACAGACTCTTATTTTAGTTCAAAATCCAGAAGTTTTTGACCAGAAGTCATCTTCTTGGGCAGGCTTTGATGATCCCAGCTCACAGTACTTCTGGACTGAAGTACAGCCTTTGACACACTCAAAATCCCATGGTGGAATGGTAGGAATTACCACCCAAACTGGTGTTTCCTGTGCTGAACCAAAATATGGCTTTAAATGAACATTTAGGTACCTATTAAAAAAAAACCCTAAAAGCTAATCATGCTTGTGGAGGTTGAGTTTAAATTTCATGTTTTCCAGTGTCTGGTTTACACTGTCAGTGCCACCATGTCCCTGCCCATGGCAGGGGTTGGAATGAAGGGATCTGTGAGGTCCCTTCCAACCCAAAGCATTCTGTGATACCTTCAACAAAGGCACGGTTTGCCAGGCTGGTGGACTCCAAGGGATACACCTTGTCCTCTGAAAGACAGACAAATAACATCAGCACTTTACCAGGATCTCAGCAACACTGGGAAGTCTGGCAGGGCTTAAAAAATCCTACAGGGACAGTGCAGAAAATAAAGACACGTGAACTCTCAGAGCCATTTGCTGCTATTTTTGGCTGTGCCTGGTCAGAAGTGATTTTCTAGGGGGAATATCTCTGTCAGCACCTACAGGGTTGTGGATTTCGATTTATAATACTTGAAAGTTTTAAGAGTTATTGTATCTACAGTGGTGTAAAATACAATTTTAGAATGAGCTGAAATTCCTCTTGATAAAATCCTGTTGTCATTAGTGGCTGCCAGAATATCTAGAGAAGATCATAGGAACAGTACAAGTTTATAGTGACACTTCCCAGAACATTCTCCAAGACTTCAGGCATTTGTCACCCAGATTTTTCCTGAGCCAGAATAAAACCCAAAGTCACCTTTCAATTCTACACCCCCCAGTGGATATTTCTTCTGGGAGTTTGTCTAATTGAGATTTCTGAGGTGATAATTTCCACAGACCCCCTGAATTAGTTACATTTCTAGATAAAAATCAGTAAGAAACACAGACTCAATGTTCAGGAAAGCAAGTTTACCACAGAGGGGCAGAACAGAAGAAATAAATTCATATGTAACTGGCATCGTTGTCTGTGCATCAAGGACTATCCCATCTTCATTAAAGAAGTCACCATAGGTCCACTCTTCATAAGGATCTTTATCCCCTCCAAAGGATGTTGTCTAAATAAGAACATTGTCAAAAGTACACTCAACAAAAAGAAGAGTTAATAAGTCTACTAACAAACTCAGTGTTGCAAGAGATTCCAGTTTTGGAATCCAGGAATAGAACACAACCTTCTATTTAAAAATGGATTTTGCTCTCCTACTTTTGTTGAAAGACCAGTAGCAATAAACACATTTCCTCCCTTGAGTGGCCCCATTTCTCTTTCATGTTGCAGTTATTTAGCTGTACAGCCAAAATGCTTTCTTAATTAATTTAATGGAGGCTTTCATAAACATTCTTGGCCAAATATTACAAGCAAACATTTTTCAAATGGATCATTTTTTAGAAAAGCAACACTGTGCACAAACATTGCCCAGCTCTGCTCCACTCCAGCTGTAAGAGCCCATTCATTTCAAGTAGCCTAAAGCACTGCTTGACCTAAACAAAAAACAAAGATGCTGTTCAAGGACTTGATCATCTCAGTTTTACAAAACTCTTGGCAATGCCTTCACATAATGCATGTATTTAAAAATCAAGCCCTCCCTGCCACCCTTTCCAGTCAGCTCTCTTGCAGCAGTTCTTCAATAAAATCACTAATATTTTCAGCAGGATTTAGAAAGTGGAGAATGCTACTTGTGCTTGTCCCACAGCTGCACTGCTTTTAGGACTCAAATCATTCTTTAAGCTGAATACATTCATATTTGAGGAAATTTTTCTTTGTAGAGCTCTGTGTGGATTTGTTGTTGTTGTTGTTTGCTTTCTGATTGAATATTGCTGGAGAAATGAGAGGGAAAATAACACCTAGAGTGGACAGTACAGAAAATACCTTTGCTGTAAATCCCTCATCTATTTGGCACTGTCTGTAGGTGTCCTTGGCAATCAAAGTGTATTGACAGAGTTCCAGACAATCCAACAGCAAATCTGTAAAAATATGAAGTTCATCAGCATGAACAGAAGGTTCATATGTCCTATCAGGAGGAAACAATTTTGCAGCACTTCTTTTTACAGGTGCATATACAGAAAGTCACCCTGGTTTCAGGTTTATTGGTTGCTGTTTGGGAAGCTGGGACTCCCAACATGAACACAATTAACAGATCACAGTAATTACCTGCACTACACACTGTGGCTGCCTGGCAGGCCAGCTCATGGATCACTGCTGGGAGGTTCATGTCAGTGGGAAGGATCATTGGAACATCAGCTCCCAACATATGGCAAAGCCTTTGACCCACTGAAAACAGGAGCTTCCCTGTTTCTTCATTGCAGTGGTTTTCATAGGACTCCCTGTTAAAAAAGAAAAGGATGTTAAAAAAACCCAGTAGTTCTTAGGGCTTTTACTTAAGGCCACATTCTGTTTTAATTCTTTAACTCCCTTTTAGCTCACTCACTGCTGTGACTGAAGTGAAAAGCACACTGGAGTTACCTTTGAGATACTGAAATACCTAAAACACATTAATAATAAAAATATTTTTCACACTTTCATCTGATCTCTTTTGGGGGGAGGAGGTAGTAAGTTTAAATTATGTGACAACCTAAGCATGAGGCAGAGACCAGCTAAAAACCAGTCAGTGTGCAATAGTTTCCTTCTGTTAAGCCAACAATTCTCATAACAGTTATTTAATATTTGGCCTTACTCTATAAAAGGAGAGGGAATCTTTTTACTGAGTAATCATGTTATGGCAAAAACCAGTGGCAATTTTCAGAGGCAATGGCTTAATTCCACACTCAATATTGCATACAAACAATAAGCATGTTGCTTAAACACTCATTTTTAGAAAAAAGAACTAAACCAGAAAACCCTTTCCTTTGCTTTACACATATTTAATTCTGCAAAGTATCAGAAATAGTTCAGAAAAGCCCATTGAAAGTGAGGATCTTGAAAAGCTCTGCAGTTTTACCTGCATATTTTTAGAGCAACTTCAACTTTTCCAGCATCCAGAGCTCTCAAGGCCAGTTTTTCTCCCAGTTGGTGCTCTGGCACCTGCAGGAGCAAAGCCAGTCTGTACAGCCTGGATTCACTGAGAGGGTTCTTGGCTTTGCCAGCTCCTGAGTTACAGGTCATTGGCTGCACTTTTCTAGTCTTTGCTGCAGATCTGGCACTTTCATAAGCATTTATGTGGTGCTCAAGAAGCTCAGACATCAGGGAAGGGTTGCTGAATTCTTCAGCTGAGAGAAAGATATCAAAATATTCCTGCAACAACAACAACAATTATATATTTGTATTCACATCACTTCTTTTAAAAATGTTGAGGTCTTCTTTTTTTATGAAAATGTTTTTATTCCCTGTTTCATTAGAGGAATATTTCAGTACAAAGTTGACTTTAGTGGTTTCTATCAACTACTGATTTATGTAATAAATTAGAGGATTTTGCCAGGCAGTAGAGAAGCAAAACAAAAAAACCTGAAGGAAACCCCATGCTCAAAAGCTGTATTAACTAATATAAGTGTACCTCCCATACTAAGTTCTTCACAGTACTCTATCATGAAGTCTTTGCAGTGTTACCAATTAAGACTTTGGGAGAGTGTCTAAATTTTTGGTTTAATTAGACAACTGAGTTCTAATTGGGAACTTTCCCAGTAGAGTAGCCTTGGAATCTCTTTGAAGTCAATACTAAAACCAACCTTTTGCATGTATGTTGTAAATACAGTTAATTTTGAATATAACCCACGTGGTAAGAACAATCTGGAATAAGCACAGTAAATCAGAAGTGGTTTGAAGCTATCAGTTACCTACCTGCAGGGTGGCAAGTGTTTCAAACATCTTTAGGTTTGCTTCATGTTCGTGTTCCTTCACGGGATTGTCTGTTGGGGGAGAAAACCAATTACCCTCTGATTCCATTTCCAAACAACATGTCAGGTGTTAAAGTTGTACCTTTTTGAGTGTTGAGCAGGAATTTTAGGACTTCCACGAGTGTCTTGGTCATAAACATTTGTGCTTTTTGCTGCAGGAAAGGAAGAGGTTAATGGGTTTGGGTTTTTTTTTTTTTGGTCAAAATGTTTCTGGTAGCAGAGTAACCCTCAGGCTTCAACTCTGTTAAAACACTTTGTAATGCTCTCCAAACATCTTCAGCAACAATTATCAAGTCTAAGATACAACCAGTTGAAAAGCAAGGGAACAAAAAGCTATTATAAATATGAATCCTTTATAGAAACAGTAAATACTTTCTAGGTGTAATTATGTATGTGCTCCACACAGTCTGTTAGCTCTCACAGGGGTTTGGAAATATCCACCCTTCTCCCTTTCTTTTTCCTTCCCTTGCCCAGAATAACTCCCCCAAACAACTGTTCACAAAAATTCCCTTCTGTGCTTGTGAGACAAGGTGTAATGTCAGCTGGGAAGCTGCAACACACTTTGGTCCATGGCAGAGTCACACCTACAGTCTTTGAACAGGTGTTCTCCAAGGAACTAAAGAAAGCACTGGAAAATATGTAGGATTAGAGGTATAATAATAATAGAGGCAGGATTTATAAACTATTGATTGAATTCAAATGGCCATGCTACTCCACAGAGATGCCTTTAAAAATAACAAAAAATTACATAGAGTGCAAAAGATCAAGTTAGAAGAGGCTTCAAGAGGTGCCCCAGTCCAACCTCTTGCTCAAAGCAGCACCAGTTCATCCCTTTTTTGCTGGAGGACACAGTTTTTCCATTTGCATCCCCTACCTCTTTTTAAGCATCTGAGTAAGAATAGCACTTGGAATAACTTTTCTACTACATAAAAGACTTGGTACCTCTTCAGAATCATCTGGTTTGTTCTTTAACACCAGTTTTCCCCATATGGTCAATCTCTCTGCAACTTCCTCAGCTTCAGCAGGAGTCAGAGACTTTAACAAAGTCAGAGATTCTTCTCCCTGAAGGGAGAAAAACAAACAAACAAAATTAAACCAGAAATAATGCAAAGAGATGGGCATTTGCTTTTGGAAAAGCTCAGTTATGTGGGTGTCCTTGTTCTGATACCTAACTGGCCATTGTGCAACCCTTGTAAGCAAAACCAGTATGTGAAAATATGTAGAGACTTCAATTCCAAACTTGTCTTGTGTATTGTAGGTCATAACTTTCATCCTTTTCTGCCACAAATGAAGGATAAAACTCTGACAAAGGACTCCTTTTCAATGTTGAGTATAGGCAGTTAGGTGTAGAATAACTAGAATTTTAATTAAAAATATATAAGTAAAGTGCTTTTAGGATCTGAGGAAGCAATACAACTCGCCCGTCTTGTAAATAGGTGTCACTGTCTAAATTCCAGAATCACCTGATGAAGTATTTCCCTACCCTTTCTTTGTCAATCAGGTCCATCATCCTCAGAAAGTAGACTTCCCCAGTGGGCAATGCATATGCTTCTACAATTTTCAAGGCATCCTCCAAAGAAGTAGTGGTATCTTGTTTAAGAATGTATCTCACAAGCATCTGTAAGAAGAAAAGAGATCTGGACTTTAGTTTCTTGATGTATAGAATAACACAGGAATTAGTTTATCCACACTGCTTCACCATTGGAACTGTACAGCTTGTACCAAGCAAGTTACTTGGAGGCTTCAAACTTTCATCTGGAGAAAACCTGACTGAAGTGTAACTGGGACAAACCTGGGCTTGGGGAGAGAATTAACCTGGGAACTCTGAATATTCATCTGGCTCCTCAGGATGCCAAGGAACTTTTCCAGAAACACTCACATTTTCTCCTAATGAAGGGGAGATGTTAAGAAAATAACAAAGTAAAAGAACACCAAGTCATGTTCCCTGTGACCCTGGGAGAAATCAGGCCTGAAGTCTCAATTACTCACCATGATCATCTCGTTGTCCCTTAAAAGATTTGTATCCCTTATCCCATAGGCTCTCAACAGCTTCTTCATCTCCATTAGCCTGTAACTGTCCTGCAGTAACTTCACCCTGTGGACAAATTAGACTCTTATTACTGTCTTTGCTCTGTGATTTAACCACCATACTACATCAGAGACACAGTATTTCCCCTCCCAAGTGTAGCCTGTGGATGTTTCTTACTTGCCATGATCCATTTCCAGGTGCTGTTTCACCAGCTGCTCCACTGCTGCACTCCATGGGACTGTAGCACTGCCCATGAGCTGCAGAACTGCATCAAATTTCAGCTGGAAAAGGAACAGAAACAGCTTCCTTTTCAAATCAGAGCAGTTTCAAATCTCTTGAAGTATTGTTCACATGTGGCTGATTCCTTTAGGCAAGGGGTTTATTTCCTTGCCCCATCTCCACTCACATAAAGGACACTCAATATGAGGTGTCAACCCAGGTTCCAAAATGCTCAGTCATTTCCAACACTGTGGACCTGGAGTTTCATATTAAACTTGGTGAGTTTTCCATGTGCTGACATCAAAACTACAATTTAATTCTCAAAGAACATCACATGGGAGATGACTAAAATAGAATAAAAAGACAGCACACTAGTTTCCCCTCGTAGCACTCATGTAAAAATGTACCCAGATGCTCATGTAAAATTGATGTTTCAGTCTGAACTGATGTTTTGGAGTCACTTGGTGCCTCTTTCATAGAATATACTTACATCTGTGTCAGAGATGCAGCCAATGACAGCAATGGCCTTTGCCTCCCACGCAGTTTCAAACACTGAGATGGACCGTGTCCGACAAGGTTCCAGCAAATCCTGGATATACAGATGAAGATTATCAGGATTATCTTATAAACAAAAATGTAAAGTTTCCTGGACGTTGAGGGATAGATTTGGCTAACTCCCCCTGTATCTTTTATTGCCTCATACTGAAATAGTTACTATCATTAAGGTCATTGACAGGAATAAGCTGATCTGAAAGCTTGTCCTTCAAAAATTCAAGTGTAAACAGAAATGGTCATGGGATTTGTTTTCTGCTTACTCATGCTGAACCAACTTCCTTCAAAAGGAAGAAAATCTGGATACCTTTATGTACTGTAGAAGAAGTTCATCTTTCTGGAGATTATGTTCACACAGGTAGGGTTTGATGAACTTCTCCAAAATTGATGGGACAAGCTCTGGTGCCAAAATTTTATCAAACATGCGGAACACAATTGTAGTTGCATTTTCCTGGGCAGCAAAGAGAAAAACACCATGTTAGAACATCACACACAGAACATCTCTTCTAAATAATTCCACATCCAGAGGCCACTGAAATCCATTGAATGATATCAAGAGCAAACAACCCTCTTTAGCTCCAAGAAAACCTTTCTTTTACTAAGCCCCTTCTTGTTCCCTTGTATCTCTAACTTCTCTGCTGCTGTTTGCTCCACAATGTAACGAACTGCAGATCATGGAGTTTGAGCCACACCTTCTCAGAGTATCTTGTCACATTATATTTATGCCCAGAGCTGAAAGAAAATTTGTAACAAACATATCAAGCCTTAGGAGGTGATGAACACCAGTTTAACCAACCAGTCCACCAGGATTCCTCTTGTGTCTGATCTTAAATTGCATGCTCCGAGATTTTTCTCCTTCTCAGAACAACCCCCTACTCAAAAGCACTTTTTGAAGTGTCTGCAGAATTACCTTTTCAAAATCAGAGAGTGCCAGCCTGCAGTTGTATTTTCTGTACAGATTGATCAATTCTTGTAAATCATTTACCAGCTTCTTTAACCTCTGGATCTCTTCACAGTCACCACATCTCTGAAACAGTGTTTAGAAGTAGTGAAATGTTAGAAGACTGTTAAAAGGTGTCATAAACATTTTGTTAATCTTTAAATACAAGAAAATTAGAACTTGGTTCCTTCCTTTCAAGGAATTAAGTCAATCTTTACCTAAAACAATAGTGATCTGAGTATCATCCATTCCAGTTCTAGCACAGAGCATCTGTTCAGAAGTCTCTCAGCTAATTCTTATATTTGTTACATTTCTTACCAAAGCAGTCAAGTGGCCAAAAGTTGGCAGTCCCCCTTCACCTTGGTTTTTACTTGTAAAAAAAATCTCTGCCATTTGGAGTCCATTGTCTGGCCAGTTTGCCTGTCCAAAATAATTGATATTAGCAAACTATATTGTACATAGAGAAATATATAGAAAAACAAGACATGCAAAGTTTCTGCAGTGACTCACCTTGTCAGTTAACTCAAGGTTTCGAGCACCTTGTTCCAGCCACTTTGCTAATATTTTCTGAAAAAATACAGATATAAATAGAGTGATGCTGTTTATCAAAGCAAAAATTGCCACTAGAAATGTCTTTTTTAAAAGAAATCATTCAAGATATAAACAGTAGGGAAAATAATCCCTTTAAATGACAGATGATCAAGATCTTGACATTCAAAAATAAATCTGTAGATTTGACTCAAAAATTATCTGAGAAAATGACATTTTGCATTAATTCAGTGAGTCTTACCTGTCCATTTGGCACAACTCTTCTCGAGAAGGGGATCACAATATTTTTAAGCCACAAGCACAGTTCATGCAAAGGAACAGTGAAAGGGATGGCACTAAGCAAGTCCTTCAGCATTTGCTCATCAAAGCTGTTTTCAAAATCTGCCTAAAATATTAAAACAGAACAATTACAGACAGATAGAGTAGATGTTTACCTGATACTTTATGAATTGTTTCACTAATAGGAAGAAACAGTAAATTTCACAAATATAAAGAGAAAATCTCAATAATCATTGACAAGAATAAAAAAAAGCAGCCCTGATAAGAACAACTAGAGCTTGGTCTTCTTAAAAAAAGACCTAATAGAAGCAATTTCTTTGCAAATTACTGTTCCTTTAGGACTTGTTCTATAGTTCTGTTTTAAGAAAACAACAGACATGGACCTCAAAGTCCTGCATTTCAAATCAAACAGCAGCCCACAGCCACTACTCTAAATGTGTCATTCAAAGGAGTCACTGTGATTATTTTGGAAGGATTTTAAGGCAGGCAGCAAATGTCCACTAAAAACTCTGAGAGCTGGGCTTGCAAGACAGTAAATGGACAATTACAGGCACCACAGAATAAATCAAAGAATCGTCCTCCTTAAGACCTGCTAATATGTATTCTGACATCAGAGAGACCATTTTAGTCCTAAATCAGTAAGTTCAGCCTGCCAAGGATGCAGGTGAACAGGTAATCATTGTGATAATAGATGAGACTCTGCCACAGACCTTTGCCCCTCTGAGGAGCTGTTTTGTAACCAGGTTGGTCTGGCTGGAGAATTGAAGAGATTTAACCCCCTCCATAAATCCCAGAGGTGTCTGTGCCATCTCACCTGGTGCCTGAGCCACAGGTACTGTGCACAAGAGAGATGTCCTTCTTCCAGCTGAGAAATGATGTTCTTGAACATGTCTTTGTTATTCAGGAACTCTGTCCAAGCAATTCCACTAGAAATGAGAGAGGGAAAGAAACTTGGTTATATGTCAGTATTAAATATGGGGAAGAACTTCAAACCTTTTCTCCCCAGTACTATGAGCTGTAAGAGACAACAGATTGTGTTTGTATAAAATCACTCTCCTCCATATACACTGAAGAAAAATATCTGTTCAAGTGCATGTGCAACAGATAATTTAGGTTTTCAACATATAGGATGACTCAAGCTCTCTTCATTCTCCCTTCCCCACAGCACAGGATGGGAAACTTCAAGGAGAAAAGGAAGGGTTTAAAGTTGAATGAACTTGAATTTCATTTCAGTGATACATATTTGACCATTAGGATTAAATTTGCTTTAAACCTCAACAAACAAACCTGAATTTCTCTGGTCCAAAAGCTCCATAGAACGTTGTAAGCCTTGCCTGAGCTCTCAATACCTGAGTGCAGACAGGAGATTTAAGGTCAATTTGTGACTTACCAAAAAGTGCTATAACAGGGTTAGAACAACCATCACAAAGAGGAAGAATGGAGGAAAAGAAAGACTTTTCAAGAATTTCAGTTGATTCTATATGTAAGCATGAATCAAAAATCTCAGTTGTGTGACACTTTACACTGATTGTCTTTGAAGGCAGATGAGGCCTGTCCAGATTCCAACAGGACTAAGCCAGAAAAAAAATTTAATACCTAACAGCAGTTTAAGAGAGGTTCTGCCTTCAATTTATGGAGCATCTGAAATGGAATCTTTCTGTGACTGAAGGAATGGCTCATTTCTGAATATGTCATTACTGGGGTTCTCTTTCATGCTATAAAATATGATCTTGTTTAGACTTTTTAGAAGTTCAACAGTAAACAGCTTTTAAAACTCTACATTGTAATGGTTTCTATGATACTGCAGGTCCAGGAAGTTTGTCCTCACCTCAGTTATGGACACTGGAGCCCCATCAGATGATGGAGGAGTGGTTCTTTCATCTTTCTTCAAGATCTGAAACAAATACAGGAGATGGTTTGGCTGACAGCTCAGAACAGGCCAGACAAAACCACCAGTTTGAGAGACATGAGGGAAATCTTAGTACTTCTGCAAACTGAGGTCTTTATGTGACAGAGTTAGATTGGGGTCTAACCTGGTCCAATCAAATCTGATTGGATTTCTGCATGAGTGGAGGATTAGACAGACAATGTGCATCTCTCTGCTGTTTGATAAGGCAGGAAAGGCTAAAATAATGAAAACAATAAAGGTGGCCTATTTTAAGCTTTAGTTTGAAAATTAATACTTTAAAGGTACATAAAAGGACTGCTACTCAGAATTAGAACCTGCTTTCTGGGGCAAAAATAAAACTGTAAGCAATTTTTGGTCCTTGAGCAACAGCAAGAACAAGGTTGGAACAAATCTTGCTGCTCCTTCATGTTTGGTAACATAGAATATATAATGCATTTACTTTTTGACTGGCTGTAGCTGGTCTGTTCCCCTCTCAAGTGGTACAGAAGGATGGAATAGGAATCAAGGATCATCAGCAATTTAAAGAAATAAAGGCCCTTACTCTGACTTTGGCGTAGTTCAGCATTTCTTGAGTGCTTTCATACAGAGGCCACGGAGCATTTATGCAGTAATTCACAACAAACTGGCTGTCCTGTTTGCACAGGGAAACAACTGAGATGAATTCCAAGTTCCTTCAGAATTTGAATTACTTTGTAGAGAAAGAGGGTAGAAATAAAAACAAACCTGAATTTTTTGCAAATTTTCTTTGGCTTCTTTCACAAGATCCAGCCAGACTTCCTGACCATAACTCCCAACAGAAGCTGAAGCCATTTTCTCTAAAATAGTGTTTGCTTTCACCTGGTATACAAGCTGTTTGAAAAAATAAACAGTTTCAGTTTGATGCAGTTAAGTTTAAGCAGACAGTCCTCAAATGACAAACTCTACACTTTTGTTCACTTTCCTTTCTTTGTTTTATTTTAAGCAACAGTTTCCTGCAAATGTGCCTTGTCCTGATCCAGCAACAGTTATTTTGATCAGAAGATGTACTTCTACACCACTTCTCCTTGCAAGGTTTGTTAGTTATTGTCAATACAAACATAGTTCCCCTCATAGTCAGCTAATTTTGAATTAGTTTTCGAGTAGTTTTATAAAGTAAAAATCTAAGTATTTGTAATATTTGTAATATTTTCTGTTGGGCTATAGGGCAAGAAGCTTACTCATAAATTCAGTTGTACTAATTAATCTTAAATGTATTTCTCATTGAGCAGCTTACCTCAACATCCAGTCCAAACTGAATTGCAAAGTTCTCTGCCTCGGTGAATTTTCGTTTGTGCAACAAACGACTCAGTCTGGGGGTGAAAAAGCAAAGTAAAACCACTCCATAGAAGTGCCAAAGCACAGATTCAAAAAAAAAAAAAAAGCTCATAAAATAGTGTTTCACAGAAAACAGTACCTATTTTCTGGCAAGGCTTCAGTTAAACTCCTCATCACAACTATAGAAACTGGATCTTCAGAGGGCCTGGGGGTGAGAGGGAATTCAGTGAGCTCCCTTCCACAGAGGGCTGTTTCATAGTTAATAATTGCCATTTTTATATAACAATGATCTGGTAAGAAACAAAATATTATCTTACATCTGAGGCTTTTCGTGAATTCCTTCCAAGAAGTAAATTGTGTCCTGGAACATGCAGAAATAGAAATCCTTAGGTGGTGAAGGAAATCAGCCCTGAGAAAGCCCAACTGTAATGAGTCAAGTGTGTCTTAATCTAGAAACAAACTCCTGCTTCTCTCTCAGAAAATTTTTGTTGGGTTTTTTAAATGTCTTTTTAAGGAAGCTGTTTACACAGGAAGAGAAGTAATTCTCTCATCTGAACTGAAATAAATTCCAAATAAATCCAGAGCACTTTTCTACGCTTAGAGAGCTTAAAATTTCACACAGTTTTTAGCTGTAAAAGCAGCAAGAACAAGTGACAGTACAGTTAAATATTGCAGCAGACCTGGGCCTAAATTTCAACTGTTCATTTTGCCATAGAATACTGTATTTCTCCCCATCCTTTGGGCACATCACTTAAATTTTTCTTTGTATAGTTCTTGCACAATTTCTAGCACAAGTTGATTCTAATCTAACAAGAATAATGTGGTACCTCTTCAGTATTTCTATGTATTAAGAGAATTATATTTCTTCAAAGAACAAAAAGAAAATCATCTAAACCTACTGTGCAAATCCCACTTTGAACAAGGGATGAAACACCAGATACTTCCAGAGAATACAGTAGTTGCATAGTGGGCAAGGCAAAAAATTTTAGACTTCTCATCTATTAAAAAAAGAGAAAACAAACAAAGAAATCAGAATTACTTTTTTTCCTTACACTGGTGACAGAGGGAGGTTTGCAGAATCGTTTCTGAATTCTGCTGCAGTTAGAGGGAAGGCTATTTTTGTAAGTTTTTATGGAAGGCAGATCTCCAGTTTGAGAAAGTTTAATTAAGCTTCAGATGTTGCCTCTCTCTCTCTGGGCCCATTATATATAATTAGGCAGGTTTAATTTAATGTAAAAAAACGTATAATGTTCATCCTGACATTCTCTTTCAGTGCTGCACCTGTAGGGAGATGCTGAATGCAGCAGAGCTGCTGCTCTGGAGAGATCTGTGAAGGTGTAGGTGAGAAAGAAGGGGCTGAAAGAGGAAGATCTGCAGAGGAGGTGTTTTTCTTTCTTTAGTTGTTTCCCCTCAAGATAACTTTGCAGCTGGGAATGCTAAAATATAGTTTTAGTGTGGGAATTTTTACACTGTGTTTCCTTTGGGTTGTTTTCTGTCCGTTGAAAGAAATGCAGTTCTCTCAAGGAGGATAACAGAATGTTGTTAAACACTGCAAAGCACTTTCCCCCAGGCTTGGGGGGAAGGGAGACAAGAGAGGCAGTTTAGAAGTGTAAAAAGCCAGCCTGGCTTTGGTGTGTGAGTAAGACAAGGCTCCAGCTGCTGAGCTTTTTGCCCCTGCTAAGTTTGGACTTAGCAGAGTATTTGTGTCCCTGCAAGGATGGAAAAAATCTCTTCTTCCCACCTCAGCTGTGAGTTGTGGCTGTCCTGATTAACCTGCCTCCATCAATTCTCACCGTGTGTAAGACAACAGCAAACTTTGCTGCTCTCCCTTTTCTGCTCACCATTAAAAACCCCAAACAAATAAACCCCAAATAATCCATGAAAAAAATCCCAAACAGCAGGACAGCTTGCCCTGGTCACATCC
The DNA here is from genome assembly GCF_001715985.3 of Manacus vitellinus. Taxonomy (NCBI): domain Eukaryota; kingdom Metazoa; phylum Chordata; class Aves; order Passeriformes; family Pipridae; genus Manacus; species Manacus vitellinus. The sequence goes on from NW_021940379.1 coordinate 2,835,875, forward strand.
CAATAGCCTTCTCTTTATATTCTGAAATATAGATGGTCACATTTCAGGTTGGACTTTAAGCTCCTGAGAATTCTCTGTGCTCCCAATATTTAGCCATTCACCTCCTCCCCCTTTTTAGGTTTCCTGGGAGCAATTGCATAACAGTTGAGGAACAGAATAAAAGACAGAAACACAGATTATAAAGAGATATCTAAAGAGATCATACCTGTCTGTTATCTGGTATTGTCATGACAATCAGTTTAAGGTTGGCAAGCCCTTCCCTACAGAAGGAGAGAGAGAAAAGAAAGCAAAATATGCTGTATGAATCTCATGTTAAAAGTATGAAATATTCTTGCTTCTGACTTTTAGAAAATTGAGTGTTCTGAGGAAATATGTAAATTTAAATATGCTGCAATGCACCCAAAAATAAATGGTTTAGTGTGTACAGGTCATATATTTATCTTCTGATATTTTAAGCTTTTCACATAGATCTGATTTTAGTTTTTTTTAAACTGGCACAGAGCAATAGAAAGAGCCAAGAGTCTTGTCTTTTAATCTTACTTGGCAAGAAAATTGACAAGAAAAATATGAGAGCACCAAGGTTTTCTTTTCTAAGACACAAAGCTGAGGATACCTACAGTCCAATTATTTGACTGCTGACTAGAAAAATTTCAACAGAGGTTCCTAAAGATTCACTGCCACAGAAAACCAAGTGTTTGTGGCACATTTCCTGTAACTCCAGACAACTTCTCCCTTTTCAGAATTGGGGCTGTAACACTTCACTTACCACACAACCTGAGAAGAATCTGATTCTGTAGTTAGAAGAAATTCTTCAATATGTATTGAAGGCCAATCCCAAATTAGAGTAAGAGAATAAATATCCCACACACTTAAGATGTTCTAGATTAAAACAAAATCAGATATGATTTCAGATTTTCTTCATAGAAGACTTTTTTTACTTTTTGAGCAAAATATTATCATATTCCATAGCTTAAAGAATGAACAGGAGTAGAATAAAAACCCAAACAAACAGGAAGATCAAGATATTCTGTAAATATAATCATCTTTATTTTATAGAAGCTCTATTTTAAAGCTATTATTTTATAAATATGTTTAGAAGCTCATTCAAGAACATTGTAAAACAAAGACTAAACATTGCACACACCTCTGTATCTAAAACAAACAGCAGATTGTCAAGGACTTGAAGTTTTGCAGCACCTAAAAAGTAACAATAGTCACATAAATTTATTATTTTTCTTGGGAAACGCATTTGAAACAAAAACATAGGCAAACATAAAACTAAGCACTGGATGCCTATGGATGTTTAACTTCATGGGACTTCCCAGGACTGTGCAAAGTTTAGCTTAAAGTGAACTGTGATTGCCATGTCTCAGTTAAACTCTGCAATTCTGAAGCCCGTTTTTGGCTGTACCTTTACAAGAAGTGTTCTCTTTGGTAAATGTGTATTTACTAAAAACAGTGAAATAACTGAAAAATTGCTATTTTCTGCAATTAAACACGAATTCTACACTTGTCCATAAAACTAAAAAACCCTTTTTACCTTTGATCAGACTTGAATCAGCAAAACTTTGAAGAGTCACCAGGGCATTGGTAGTGTCCACCTCCCATTTGGAGAGCACGTGAGCTCCTTTCCCCTGGGAGGGAAGGCAAAGGAAAATGGGGTTCTACAGCAGATAACTGACCACTGATAATTGTTCTTCAACTTGTAAGGCTGCAAAACTAACTTACACTTGATTCCTATATTGATGTTCAGAAAAAATACATTTCTTTATTTTTAATTTAATCTTTTTCCTTTCTCCTTTCAAGGTAAGGGTTGGACTCTGTGATCCTCGTGGGTCCCTCTCAACTCAGCTTATTCTGTGACTCTGTGATTTTACTGCAGTGATTGGTACAGTCAGCAGTTTATGGTTCTTTTAAAAAAATATTTCAAAAACTCCACTTTCCATTCTTATAGAACATAGAGGCTGAATGGAATTACACTGGACCCACTGAGAAAAATCACATTGAATTCAACAGGCTTCAAAAACCAAACTTGTTTCTAGTCTAAAATAACATTTCGAAATATGTCTATATTTTAATTTTTTTATTAGTTCCCCTACTTAATTTATGCTTAAAAGCTTTGCTAAATTGGACCTTGTTATTGTAGCAAGCCTTTGTTGAATGGGAAGCTGACTGGAAGATTCTTTCCAACTCTGGCTTTATCTTTGAGCTCAAGGATGAGACTATAAATGGTCCAGCCAGTTCAGACCAGGCAGCAGTGATTTACTGAGCTCATGCAACCAGAGTGGAAATATTTTCCCCTCATCCATCATAACAAAGTAATTTCTGAAATGACAAGTTATTTTCTTATGAGGAAAAAAAAAAACCTACAGACAGGCTGCACAACTGATAACCTTTAAATTGACAGTGAGGAAAACGAAAGGCAAAAGAGTCAGTGCAAAAAGCTGATCAGGTTTTTAACCAGCTAAAGATAAAGTTTGTGGCAGATCAAAAAACAGCATCACTGACTATATAACAAGTGTTGCAAACACATCCTGAGTCCTCACCCCAATTATCAGATGGATCTTGTTCACTGTGTTGCTGATCACAAAGTCCTGGCAGGCCAGGCCATGATGCTCCTCCGTGGAAATGAAAGTTGACTTTATCTGTCCTTGTAACTTGAGATGAAGGGAACCCAAACAAATGGGGAAGAAAAGAAGTTGTTTATACAATCAGTGGATAAAACCTTGAACTGCTCATTTCTCCACGTGTCAATCACAACTATGAGCTGGAATAATGTTACCAGTTTGCAGGTATGTCTTACTTTCTTTGCTGTGGTCATGTCCATCTTCTCAATTGCTAGACAATAGGAAAATAAAAAAATAAAATCAGTGTTAAATAAACTTTTTCAAAATTAAAAAAAGCCACTAAACATCATGTGGGACAGTTTAGTCCTAACCTGACTATGCTGAAAAACACTTCACCCAGGATCTTTGGCAGTGTCTGTTTCTATTGATCACAGTATTGAGTTACAGAGAATTAACTAATAACTATATTTATACAGCATGAACAATTTAAATGATTCCAAGTATTCTTAAGTACAGCTAAGATTATGGCTTAAAATCCTGTTCTCTAAAGCAGTGACTGAGATAAAAGAATTACTGGCAAAATCTAAAATAATTTTATTATAGACTTAGTTGTGTATTGGTTTCCCTTTAAAAAACAAACTCAGATTACACAGAAAATCCCAACTCAGTAATTTATTCCCATTAGAAATGGCATGGAAAAGCTTTTATAACACAGCTCTCCCTGTCCCAGTGAAATCCCAATGGGTTTGTAGCTCATCCTACCTTCCTGTGTTTTAGCAAGTGGGAGACACATAATGCAGAAACATCCATTGCTTGTGAGAATGAACATGTGATAAACACCTAAAAAAACCCAACACAAATATTTCAAACTTAAATATTCAAGAGTAAGTAAAGAGAATACTTGCTTATAAATAGGACAGTGAACTGACCAAAAAAAAAAATCATCTTACCAGTAGATCAGATTGTTTTAAACAAAAATTTTGTCATCTTCAACAAAGAGCAGAATCAGTTTTGTTTGAAATGATGATTTTTGTATGCAGCTATCAGACTGCAAATTCTGTTTTCATGGCAAAACCACATTTAAATACATCATATTGTGACACAACAAGGCTGGGGGCTTATGGAAGAGAATACTAAAATCTGAAGTCTGATAGAAGGAGAGAAAAGGAATTCTTTCTTTTTGAGCACTTTCATGTTTAGCACAGCCTCAAAATAGAGATAATGAGTTCTGAATCTTTGTTTTCTATGACATTTGTAAAATAATTAATGAGACAAAGAATCTGGTACAGCTTTGCTTTGCATTGCACTTATTAAATGTACTTTTCTTCAAGCTTTCCTGTATTATTTATTTTGCAGTGTCTTTCCCTGAGAGATAATAAAGGGGAACAAAATCACAAGAATTCAGACAAGGGGGAAAAACAATCACACAATTCTTACCTGCATCTGCATTATCTTTTACAATAAAGAGGTTTAAGTAAGCCTTTTCTCTTGAAGAATTTTCAACCAAAATCTAAAATAGAAAGAGTATAAAGACTATTACTCTGTATTTTATTTTAAAAAAAAAAAAGAAAATATTGATCATCAGCTCAGAATTTAAACTTTTTTTCTTTCATGAAGTACTGGTTCTTTTTTATACATGCAATTCCTAAATATATTTTCCTTATTCGTTACTCATGGGAAGAAAAGTGCCCCTTTTAGTGTTTGATTAGAATGTGTGTTAAAAACACAGGAATGTTTATACTTTGACATTTGGAGGAAAGATAAAAAAAACCTCAAGAAAGTCTGAGAACAAAAGGTTTTCAGCAAAACCAAACACAAAAGTTACTGTACCTTAGTCAGCAAGGTTTGTTTGGATGGAATGTGAATAAGATGGAAATTGCCACTTCTCTCACCAACCACAAGAAATTGTTTTTCTTGACACATACCAACTACATCCACGTTAGTATCTGAAAAGTTCCATGGCAAAATGTCAGATATTAATATTTGGGTTTTATGAACAGACATTCACATTTGAAACACAGGAATTGGACAATACAGTGTCCCAGATTCCTTTAAAACAAACTATTTTGATTAAAGAAAGTACAGAAAAGGGAAACAGGGAGTGGGTTTGGTATCCATTATTCCCATTTCAATGAGAAGTTAGGAAGCATTCTAATTAAATTGCACAGAAATACTTAGTTCAATGTGTTGAGAAGCAGAATTTTTTATTACTTAGGTACTTATTACAATAGTTCCTTTTACAGGCTAGTTAGACATGCAAGACACTCGCTATGTTTTCCTATAAAAACAAATATGTGTTTTAAAAGCCAGTTTTCATTTCCAGCAGAATTCCAGAGGAATGAACTTACCAAACTGAACGTGGAGCAGAAGAGACAGCCTGGTGCTGTCCAGCAGTGCCACTGATCTGTCAACAACCACCACAATGCTGCCATCCCTTGAGCTGCACCCTTGGAGCTGTGGGTTAACAGAGACCTGGGAAGAGAAAGGTTGTTACAGTAACACTCTAGGAAATACGACAAAGAAGTTCTGGTGATCCTTAAGAAAAATAAAAGCACAGTTCTAGTGGATTGTACCTTTTCTGAAGATGTGATTTGCAGCAGTGTATCCACCTGGTATAATGCAGTGCCACATTCCTGTCCCAAACCCACAGGGAGCTGCACACTCCCTGTGTCATCGCTGAGCAGGATCTCGATGTCATTCCACATCTCGCCCTGGGATAAACATTTAGGGAACGTGTTGCAGAGCAGACAGCCTTAGAGAGTTACACGACCACAGACAAATCAGTGATTTCATTATCGTGACACTGTGCCGAGGGGAAGGACTATACAAGGCTCATCACGGTGAACTGTGCGTGTTTAGAACAGGGTAAACAGTGTGGATCCCGGCCCGGCTGGAGGCAGCTTGGCGAGAACAGGTTTCGGGAACAAAATTCAGGGCCAGAGCCCTCCCTGCCACGCTGTGGAGACCCCCTCGTACAGGGACCCCCATCCCCTCATCGGTGGAAAACCTCCACGCTCAGGGACCCTCATCCTCTGCTCCCAGGGACCCCCTATCCTCAGAGCCCCCGATCCCCTGCTCTTAGGGACCCTCTGCCCTCAGGGATCCCCCATCCTCTGACTACAGGGCCCCCGTGCCCACAGGGACCCCCATCCCCTCACCGGTGACACCCCGCCCCATCAGGGACCCCGTTCCCTCACCGGTGATCCCCCATGCCCTCAGGGACCCCGATCCCTTACCGGTGACCCCCCCGTGCCCTCAGGGACCCCGATCCCCTCACGGCGGCCCCCTCGGCCGCTGCCCTCAGGGGTTTTTCAATTTGGCGGGAGCCGGCACGGGTGCTACGGGAAGCGGCGGCGGCCAAACCTCCCGCGAACGCGCCCGCGCCGTCCCCGCGATCCCGCCCGCTCCTCCCCGGCGCACAACAAGGCACCGCGGGTCCCCCGCGCCCCCGCCCCTCGCTCCATCCGGCGCACTGCGTTGAGGGCGGGCGGGCTGTTTCGATCGCTGTTGCCGCGGCAGCGAAGCGAGGTCGAGCCTCTCGAGGACGTGCTGAGGGCGTAGCGCGTCCCCGGGCGCTCGGTCATGGCGGTGAGCGGCGGGCCGCTAACGGTTTGGGAGGGGGGGAACCCGGGGAAGGAGCTGCGGGGGGGGAGAAGCCGGGGAGGGCCGGGTCGGGAGCCGTGTGCGCGGAGGCACAAAATGGCGCCCGCCGCGCCTTGGGCTGCGGCGCCATGATGGGCTCGGGGAGGGGCAGCCGCGCTGCGGCCGCCGCCGCGATCCCGGGCTCCAGAAGTTTCTGCTCCGGGCTCGGGAAGAGAAGACGAGTCCCTGAAATCGAGGAGCTGTGGTTCCCTGGCTGCGGGGAGAAGCGGTGTGGAGATCCGGGTGTTTCTCATGGGGACTGTGGCGCGCAGGTTCCCTGTGAGGGGAGCGGTTTGGTGTCTGTGCCATGCTCGGTTTTCGCTTATTTTTTCCTTACCCTATTATTTGCGTTTGGTCCCAGGTCTTATATATACTTCCTGAGTTATTCACACTCATCCTGCTTTCTGTAGTTAATACCGATAAGAAGCGCCTCTGCTGTAGTTACCACTGCCCCTCATGTTCACGAAGGGTTTGGGAATGCAGCTTTATTCTCTTTCAAAAAAACGACGTGGCCTGGTAACGTATAAAGGTGTTTGACCCATTAATGAGGTGGAGAACCAGTAAGAGCTACCAAAGAGTTATGAAACTTCAAGTGGTTAATTTTTTCAAAGGTTATTCAGTAGTCTTGAGTGCAAAAAATAAAAACGCACAAACAAAGCAGGCTTGAAAGTGATAAAACTTTTTAAAGTTGACTTTGAGCATTTTGTGATGTGTAACCTGGTAACTAAAAGTTCTTGTTTTGAAAACTTGAAACAAATTTTCAATTTGTGGTGAAACAGAAAGAGGAGAACTTAAACTTCTGGAGAAAATGAATCTCTTTTTTATGATTTTTTTTTGTTTGCTTATATAGCTTAACCTGTTAAGATGTTTTCCTGTAAAAGGACTTGAAGAATTAAGTAGTTTTGCACTGACTGAAGGCACTATCTTTGAGGTTCCTCTGAAGTGTAGGCAAGTGGCTTGTTCAAAGTAACACTGAGCCTGTGGCCAATCTAAGAACTGACAATAATCTCACTGAACTCTGGCAGCTTTTTTATTGCTGGTTTGTTTTTTGTTACACTGAGATTTCCCTCAGGTGCAGAGCACAAGGGCATTAAAGAGCAGCACTGTGTGCAAATAATGAGACTGGGAGCCTTTGAAAAGGTGTCAGTGGGCTCAGTTTCAGCTGGATAATGTGTTTAAGATCCCAGCTAACTTACACTCTGAACTGTTTCTCTCCTTTTCAAGTAACTTTAAAATGTAAATATGTAGACATCTTAAAATTCCTTTGAAAATTCTTCTAGCTGAGACTTCTTGAAACCTTAGATGGGGAGGGGGGAAGGTGTAGATAAACAGATGATAGATAGGTGTGGAATGCCAGGTATTGTGATGACAAATAGGGGATCCTTCCTGCTATCTGTCTAATGTGCTAAAGTTTTTGGGAAGGTGTGTGGGGCATTAATAGTATTCAGAAGTGTCACTGGGACTAAAGCTCTGCTACAGGTCCAGTCCTAAGCTGTCAGTGCTCAGCTAGATTTGTGTGTACCATGCAAATGGAGAAGTGAACAGCTGCTTTATATCTTAAAGAGAAATGTTATTATAGATGTAAATTAATAAAGAACTGGCCAGATTAAACAGGAACAGCTGAAATACAATTCCAGATATGTTGCATGTAATAAAGAAATTCTGTCATTAATACACAATATATTAATGACAACCTGTTGAGGTTTAAGGAAAAGTAGCTGCTTTGTTTTCAAAGTAATGGATATAAACCAAATTTTGAGAGGTTTTCACCTGTCGTGTTCAGTTTACAAACAGTTCTATCAGTTGCAGCTGGTGGAAAACTGCAAGTTCAGGTCCTCTGCTACATTAAATTATCTTCATGAATAGCATTTCTGGGTCAAATAATGTCCTTAGTGACATCTCCTGCAGCCACAGGATGCTCAGAAGGTTTGTTTGGTTATGACTGGCATTGATGAGATCAGAGCACGAGAGAACAGTGAAACTGTGAAAGCATTAATGGGGCACATTCACCTTTTCAGGGTGTCCTGTTTCCATTCCATTCCTTTCAGTACACCAGTTGAACTCATTTACCTCTCTTACATGGAATCAAAGTAGTCTTGACTACACAAGATAAGTTTCTGGGTTTAGTCCTCCTACATCAGTGGAGGGAACATCTTGTTTTTGTTAGCAAAGAAAAATGTGATATTGTTGGAGCAGCTGTAAGTGACCTGTATGTGCTCACACACAAATAGATTTTTGCATAGAGATACTGTTGAGGTTTTTCCTCATTTAGAAATTAGCTGTCTAACACTAACACAATCCACCTAATTTTGTTTCTCTTCAAAGTTCACTCCATGCTTCAAAATAGTGTGGGGATTTTGTGAGGTCAGTTAGATCTGTTGGTCAGCAGTGACCTTGAGTAATCTCAGTAATGGAATGTTAAAAGGTGATTGACCTGCAAACACCATTTAGAGAAAACTGTGCATCACAGTTTAGTCTTCCTGATACTCTCAAAAGCACATAGAAAAAGTAAAGTACAGTCTAATGTAGCGAGAGAGTAAAATGTTATTCTCTTTTAGTTCTCTTTATTAAAGTCTTAAAAAAACAATCTATACACAGTGAAGTGCAAGTCTACAAGCTACTGCCTAACTGCATTGTCTTTGCAAAAAAAGAAAATGAGGTGTATCTTCAGAGGAAGTACAAAGTAAGTAGTTTTTCTCGGTTTTTCAGCCCTGAGCTTCTGGTTTTTAAACATTCTGTCCTCACGTGCAGGGTAGTGACACAGAACGAGATGGAGTAGCCCCAGAAAAATCCTCTCCAGAAAGAGAGAAGAAAAAGGAACAATCGGATGCCTCTTCTGGCTCTCCCAGAACATCAAAGCATCATTATTCCAGATCCCGCTCACGGTCACGGGAGAGAAGGCGGAAGTCAGGTATGGTTTTCATTAAAGCATGAATTGCTTGGAGAACTGAGTTCTCTTTGAAGCCATTTTGGGAAAAATAGGCAGACTTAGCTGGGGTAACCTGTTAGAATTGGGGAAAAAAATTGAGCTGCTAACTTTGGTTTTGTGTCTTAAATGTGTTCTGTTGAAACTGCTGAGGGAAAAATTCTCGTCAGTGCTGAGGGGGTTGGGAGGGGGGACATGATTGGATCACAAAGAGGAAAACAATGCTATTTTGTCTTGATTTTAATTATAAATGCTTAGACTGGGATACTTTTGCATTGTTGGAATAAAAATAAGGGTACCTGGCAAAAGAATGTGACTGGAGTAGCACATGGGTTAGTTTGTCACTGTCCCAGCTTAAGTAAATGCAAAGAACTGGGACTACCAGAGTTTGCAGAGTAGATGCTCAAATAGTGCTGTTTGTTTTCTAACTCTTGACTTTGGGGAGTGGAATAGCTGAAAGGAATTAGAAAGATCATAACCAGGTGATCTCCTCTTTAACCTGGTAAATGACAGTAAATGTTTTCTTCTCCAGATACCGAAGGAAGAAAACACAGAAGCCGGAGCAGAAGCAAAGAGGTAATTAGCACTTTGTAGTGTTTAGGTAATTGTACATCGTAAAAAGTATCTTGTAGTAATGCACATATGTGTAAACCTATAGAAATGACTTTATGGTAAGTACAAGAAATTGAGAACTTAAAGCTTAAAAATGGATATGGAGAGCCTTTCATAGTGAAGCATGATTGCAGCCATCATGTTGACAAGGTAATAGTTTGATAGAAAAATGCTTTCAGAAACTAGTAACTTAATTTCTTTCTTTTTTTTTTTTTTATTTTTGTGGAAACAGCCAAAAGAAAGAGTTCATGTGGAGAAGTAGAATGGTGTTCTTGATGACTTTCACAGAGCTTCCATTATCCAAAAGCCTTGGGTGGCTTTGTTCCTGGCCAATGTTCAGGACTTTCAATAAAACATACCCATCTACTTAAGGCTATTAAAAATATTTCCCCACCTGACTGAGCTCTGATTATTGCATCTTTTAGCTGTGAAAGCTGTCGTAACTTGACAGACAAGCTGAGTCAGCTGGAAATGGGACAGAAGCAGCAAAAATTTCAGAAGGCTGTCTCTTAAATAAAAGTGTGTGTGTATAGAGGGGAGTGAGAAGAGACAGCATCAATAACACCTTAAAAATAACTGGCTCACACATCAGAGAAGAGATTAAACAAGCAAACCAGGAGCATCCAAATAGTCACAAAGAAGCTTAAGCCATGTGGGGACAGATGAGGGACTTTAACTTCTAACCCGGGTCAGGAACTTCTCCTTCCCTCATTCCAATGGAAGCTCTGTTTAAAAAAAAAAAGAAAGGAGGAAAGAAAAGCAAAATCTAGGCGAGTTTTTGTGAAATTGAATAATCTCTTGTCCAGCTCACATGATAACATTTCTATAATAAATCATACTCAGCGTGCTAATGCGCGAAGAGACTGAACTGAAGACGCTGCAGACTCAGATAGCAAAATTATAAGCCTACTTCATGATAAGGTAACTATTAGTCATTCAAACTCATATTTCCCTTAAAAATATCTTAAATCCTTATGGGATATAGTGGTGGTTTATTACTAAGTATGTGTCTGAAAGATGGGATTTAGAAGAGAAATTTCTAAGCATCTCTTTAATGATTAAAAAGCACTTAAAATCCTGTGCAGTGTTTTGCCATGTTGTTGGATCTGATCTTACACAGGTTATTGAGCAGCTTCTAAGTTTCACAGAGTGAACAGATGAGAAGTGATGTCCCACAGTAGGTGTGCTGTTGTCACTCATTTGCAAGATTAAGCTCTGTCTGTAGACTAAATAAATATCAGTAATTCTTAATATGTATATCAGAACAACTACTTATGTAAATATATACTTAAAGTTAGTGTACAGGTAACCTGCAGATGTGTTTTTATGAACTATTAAAGGACTTTAGAATAAAACACTGTAAAAGTGGGAAAAAATACCTAATGTTCTTGTTTACTTGAAGAACATATTTATAAGTGGGTATATATTAATAAGGAGTCAGAAAGACTTGGACAAGTGGGTATAAGCTAATTATAGCATCTTCTCCAGACTTACTTCTTTTGAGAGAGAGTTCTGATTGTAGGAAAGGTTTTATGAGGAGTTAATAGGTTTAGATGAGTTATAAAAAAACCCAAAACGTTTGAATAATTGGGGTTTATCTAAAATGAATGTGTCATGCTTAATTTGTGACTTGAAACAGAACATTATTTAAGCATAAGACTTAAGTGGGCTATACTTTTTTTTGTAGGAAGATTTCAGAATAAACTGGATATATTAAGAAAGGGTGTTGATGTCACGACTTAGTCTCTAAGGAAGACACTGGCAAAAATCTGGCCTGACCTTGCTAAATATTTTTGGCATTGCAGCTATAAAAAGGAGTCTTTTTTTTTAAGAGGCACTGCAGGAAGAAATTGCGGTGTAGTGGAGCAGCATAGCTGTAATTTAAAACTGCTGGGGGAAGTCTGAGTGATGTGTGCTAGCTTAAATACAAAAATGGGATGTCAACCATGTAACTTAATATTTTGCTTTTTAAAAACTCTTGGAAGTTACTTGCTGACTGAAAAGAGCTTTGCTTTAAAAATTAATTACCTGATGATGAATAGATATTTTTTCGTTCTAAAAGCAAAATAGTATGTCTGCAACTATGTATGGATTTAAGGAACTTTCTGTGTGGAAGGGTTAGGCAAATATTAAATATTCACTGCAAATGTGTTTATATATATGCATATTCATACATTGTTAGGTTCTTAAAGATAGGAACTTATTGGAATGGAGACAGTAACTGAAAACAATAGTTGTTTTTGTTCCAATGCTGTGAACTCTTATATGGAAACACTGTAAAGATGCCTTGATGGATGCTCTAGAAATCCTTTATAGACAGTGGGGAGGAGGGAAAAGGGGGAAAAATTCTAGGATGCATTTACAGCTTTGGGTAGTTGGTGGCATTAGGCAAAGCAGCCATCACTCATGATTGAGTCACACTCCTAAGGTTACTAATGTTGCATCACAACTTATCATTTTTATCTTCTGATACCCATACTAACTCTCTTTGTTGCACTATTTTCCTGAAAGAACCAACTTCTTCTTAAAACAGGCAAGAAGACATGAATCCAAAGAGAAGTCCTCCAAGAAGCACAAATCTGAAGACCACAATGACAAAGAACATTCTTCTGACAAGGGCAGAGAGAGCCTAAATTCATCTGAAAATGGTGAGGAGAGACATAAACGCAAGGACAGAAAGTCATCCAGAGGGAGGAGTCATTCCAGATCCAGGTCTCGGGAAAGGTGAGTTGGTACATGGGATTATTCTGGAAGTGCATTTGCAAAAGCAGTGGTTGGAATTAGTGTAGGCTTGTGCAGAACAGCTCAAATCCCTCCCTGACCTGGTTTAAAGCATCAGTTTGGGCTGCGTATTTCAGTTCTCTTTGGGTGCATTTGCTGAATAAAAGTACAAAATATCTCCAAGGCTCTGTATAGGGGATGTGTCTCATGTTTATACTTGGTATAGAAACTACTAACAGAGCCTCCTAAACGTGCCCTGTTGTCAGTGACAGGAAAGCAAATGCACCTGAGCAGTGTCATGGCTCTTTACCTCCTAAATCACGAGCTTTCCAGGGGCAGTGCTGGCCAGTCCTCCTTGCCTGGTAGCCACCCAGCACACTCCAAGGACAGGAGAATTCCCTGGGGCAAACAGGTTGCTGCCAGCAGAACTTTTGGCCAGCTCTGCTTTTAGCAGAGGGATCTGCAGCAAACAGGATGTCAAGGAACAAGCTTCAGCTAATGATGGGCTGATGATGTGACTCACAAGCTGAAGTTTGGGCATCTCTTCCTGTCTTAGAATACCATGGGGAGGAGCAGAGTTTTGTTGCCTCAGATTTAAGGCTCCTGCATCAGATTAGTTTGGCTTTGTATTTGTTTTGAGATGTACACTTCAGTGAACATTACAAACAGCAATATTGGAGTATGATTGTGTACACAAACTGTGTAGTTCCCCTGCTGTGGCCGGTGGGAGCCTTCGGTTCTTTCCCCATTTCCCTAATGTGCTCTAGGCACGAACTCTTGCATGTGTAGTTTGCAGTCTCCCCACCCTGCCCTGATGCCTTTTGCCCTGTGGTGACAGACCTGTGTGTCAGTCCTTCAGTAGAAGTTGCAGCTAAAGCTGGGAACACCTGTAAGAATTTGGGCCGTGTGTTTCAGACGTCACCGCAGTAGAAGCCGGGATAGGAAAAAATCCCGATCCCGCAGCAGAGAGAGGAAACGGCGGATCAGATCCCGGTCTAGATCCAGATCCAGGCACAGACATAGGAGCAGAAGTAAAAGCAGAACTAGGAGTAGGAGCAGGTGAGTGTTACCTTCCCTCTGTGCTCGGTGGTGTGTTTGGTTGGACGTTCTCCGGGGGGCTGATGTACTGCAGAGTGGTGGATTTGCCAGTTCCTGTCTGTTCAGTGCAGCCAAACGTGTTTGGCTTTTTCTCAGCTGTGCTGATACAGTGGGTGAAGGGCTGGGTGTTCACATGCTCTTACAGAAACATTTGTCCTGGATAGCTCAGACTCCAGCTTTTCATAGCATAATTTCTTGTCAGCAATTAAAAATGCTTAACTAGTTATTTTGGAGATACCTTATAAAATATCATTTTAGAACTTTTGGCTCATAAAGTAAGGAAAGTAAATAGTAAAGAAGGAAAGTAAATAGTATTTTGAGTAGTAGTAATTGCCACAGCTCAAACTCTTCTTGGTTTCTTAAATCACAACTGAACTTAGCATTTCAATATCCTATTTGAAATAGTATTTGAGTGGTAAATACTGAAGGATAAGATACAGCTGGCCCTTTCCTGTGTTGGGTACAACAGTAATGTGGTTGGTGTACTGCTGTATTTATCCCTCTAGTTTGGGTATATATATCAGAAAAGGAAAGTTTAACTGGGAGTCACAGGCTGTCAGAGCAGATACAACGATCAGAAGCTAATCCTGATCAGCTCCACAAAGTTGACTTAAGTTTTCTGTGAAGTGGCACAGTGAGTGTGATGTTCAGGTGAATTTTGAATCAGGTAGACTGTTTCTTATCTGAATGTACTCTTCCATGTTAATGATTAACTCCTCTTTGTCAAGTTCAACTTGAGAATATTTATGATGTTAATTTTTCTCCCTATCTTGGGTGCTTCCGTTTCTTCCTTAAATTGTAGAAGCACAGATTGAAACACTCAGACACATTGGCTTACTGTGGGCCTGTTTGACAGAGTTGATATCAAACCCTCACCTGGTATATGCTAGAATTGAGGTTTTCAGCACTGAATAGAAGGAAATGTTTTCCAGTGCTGATAAATCAGTATTGTGGTGTAGAGTTCTGAGTCTGTCTGTGTGTACCTTTGCATTCATAATGCCCTGTAGGATTTTCTGAATGACTAAGCTGAAATATGACTGAATGACTACTACAGATCTGGTTTTTCCCTCCTACTCATTGGAAGTAGTTTGAATGCAAATCAGTGACCCTCCAGAGCTCCCAAGGAAGCGTTGACAGTGTTCCAGTTCGTGTAGTAGTGTTTTAAGTTGCATATTTAAAGGGTGTAGAACTTGGTTGTGACTACTCAGCATTACAGTGGATCACTGGAGACTTAACAATCTCACACTCGTGTGATGCTACAACATCACTTGGGAAACTGTTGAGAAGACTTATCTTTTTGAAGAAGTAGTTGTATTATGTGGCCTGTGTCGTATTTTATTTTGACATTCACTTTCTACCAAACTTCCAACTTTGGGGTGAGTAGAGCTGGGTCTGCAGTTGGTACACGTTACTTATATTTAGTGGGATTTAAGCCACCTTCAGCATGTTGTGCAAGGCTTCAGCTCCCTGTTCTTTCCAGTTATTGTAGGTAATATGCACTGACTGTTTTTAAAAGTCACTTTGAACATTGTGTTTAATGGCTCCATGAAAACTTCACAGCCCAGAATAGATTTTTGCTGCTGCAGTGGAATTCAAATTACCTGAAACAGAACATCAAATGTGGGAAGAGAAAGTAAGAGATAGTCACAGCTTAGGAATTTCTTCAGCTGGAAACAGGCCTTGTTGGATAGTCTCAAGAATCCTTTGAAGTACTATTTTTGTCTTGCAAATCCTAGAGAATTCCAGTAAGTGAGGCATAAGAGGGTTTTTTTTAACAGTAGGTGGAACACTTTGTCAAGTTCTGGGCTCAAGTGAAGCTTTTGGAAAAAGAATTTTGAGCAAACCTCAAGGAAAACTCTCCCCAAACCAGATAAACATGGTGTGGAAAGCATCTCAGCATAAATTCCCTCACTCCTGAAATGCAGTGTTTTTTGTGTGACAGAAGCATTTGCAAACAGTAGAGTTTGACCTTCTCTTGATGGTTCTTTGCATGATCTCAAGCTCAGGTTTTCAGGTGATCTGAGTCCTCACTGGCATTTAAACTAATCTTTCTGTGTAGACCCTCGTGGCAGTTCTTTCATGCTATGGCTCCACCTAAATGCTAGGTGGAAAACATGACACCATCTGCTTGTTTCAAATGGAACTACTTAAATACAAAAGCTCAAATACTTATTTCCTTGATGTTTACCAGTGCAATAAAGCATCAGACCAAAGACAAGACCAAACTACAGTAGTCAGCACGGGAAAATGAAGGTATCTTTGAAACATGCATTACATCTTATCTCAGGAATGCAGATCTGTCACTTCCCAGTGCCTGAATCTGCATCTTGTCATCTTCTCTGAAAAGATAAGTCTTGCCTCCTTTGTATTCTACCAGATATGTCATGTAAACAAGGATCTTTTTGTAACTTCATGGTGTTTGTAGATGCTGCCCAAGGTGCAAACAGAAGCAAGAGAGTACCTGTCTGCCATGTAAGGTTGCTGTTGTCATTCTGTTACCTCCAGTTAGCCCTTAACTCAGATGGGGCAGAATGGGTCGGATGATCCTGGCACATTATAGTACTTTATATGTGTATTTTGAGTGGCTGTTGTTTAGATGGGATGAAGTGTATATGTCCTGAGAATGACTCCTGCTTGGGATGAGGTGGAGAGAAGGCTATTCAAGGAGAATTGAACTGAATATTTTGGTATTTTGCTTAAAAATACATTTTAACTGGGTGCTTTTCTGATGGTCAGGTTCCAGATAATTCATGTTCATAGTTCTCTGCACAATCTCAGGAGCAAATCACATATTTAAAGCAGGTCTCACATTCACATTCAGTGTGGCAGCCTCCTTCAGACAGCTGTCCAAAGCACATTTAGGGAAGAGCTTGCAGAGGGGAGAGTAATAATAATTCCCCCAAGTACTATTCCAGTTCTTAACCTGGACCTCTTCAAAATCCTCATTATTAATATGCTTTGATGTCTCGTGATTTTAAAGCATTCTTCTAACTTGATTATTTTTAAGTTCTCTTGCAATTGACTTTACCAGAAATTAGAATTAGAAATTAGAATGTCCAGAATTAGGCATTCTGTTACAGTTGGAAATCTTGAGTTTTAGCTCTGTGTTGCAAGGAGAGTTTGGCTGTTACACTGTCCTAGCATAATCCCTGTGAAAGCTCTTGAGAGCTCTCCAAATTAATCACTGAGCAAACTTTTAGTGCTGTGATCAAATCCTTTATGAAATGTCAAGCTCCATATGTCCTTTGATTGGTTTAGCAACTGTAAAATTTGGTTACAGGGAGAGGAAGAAGAGAATTGAGAAGCCCCGAAGGTTCAGCAGGAGTCACAGCCGGAGTCCCAGCCCGCCGCCCTTCCGGGGCCGGAACACAGCTATGGATGCACAGGAAGCATTAGCCAGGAGGTCAGCAATTGTTAGGATTTTATTGATATGGGACGTAAATAAGCTCCTGATTGTTGATTTTTGCATGTCTAAATATTTTTATTTTCATGTACTTCTAGGCTGGAAAGAGCAAAGAAACTGCAAGAACAGAGAGAGAAGGAAATGGTTGAAAAACAGAAGCAACAGGAAATGGCTGCAGGTAGTTCATGTGTATTATATTATTCATTAACAGGAGTGTGAATGAAAGATAGTAAGAATAGGCTTATTGAGAGTATGTTATTATTAGCTGAGTGTTACAGTCCTGTCCAACAAATGTGCAGATTGTCTTGGTATAATCTTAACTTGGTCCATATACAAGAACAACAACCAGAAGGAAGAAATGTTTGAAAAAAAACAAAACCAAACCAAAAATAAGAAACATAAAACCCCAAGAAAAATGATCAGGATTTTCTTATCGCTTACTGAGTGTACAATGGAAATGTTGTGTAGTTAGGCCTGTACATGATTTGTGATGGTCATTGGACCCTTTGTGCATCAGAGTTTGAAGGCTGTTGTCTGCTCAGGGCTATTTAGAACCCTAGGGTACATTAGTTTCACTTCTGGTTTACTAAAACTATTGGAGATGTATTTCTTAATTTACAAACAACATTATTTGATCGTGCATTTGTTATTTGTGCATTTCCAACTTATTTCCGTTGAAGGGAAGCATTTGGGGAGTTAGGCTTTTTTTATTTGCTTTGGGGGGGTGGTTGGTGGTTGGGTTTTTTTCCCTCAAAGTCCAAACTTATTCATAGCAAGTTCCTTTTCTGCAGCGGCTGCGGCCACCGGGGGCTCCGTCATTAACGTCGCTGCTCTCCTGGCGTCGGGCACACAAGTGACTCCTCAGATTGCAATGGCAGCTCAGATGGCAGCACTCCAGGCCAAGGCCCTGGCAGAGACTGGAATAGCTGTTCCCAGCTATTACAACCCAGCAGCAGTGAACCCCATGAAATTTGCTGAGCAAGAGAAAAAACGGAAGATGCTCTGGCAGGGCAAAAAGGAAGGGGTAATGTTGGCTTTTTTTGCATTTGTGAACATGTTTGGAAGGATCTTACGTGCAGTTTAAAGATTCTTATTAGTGTGATTTCCAGCAAAATTACTTTCATACCTGTCAGGAAGTTTCCCTGTTTTAACAGCAGCCTGAGGTAAAATTTTAAAATCAAGAGTTGGACTCTTGATATCAGTTGCCTGCTGATACTGTGGGAAAAACTGAGAAAATATTTCTGGGTTTGCCTTTTGACTCTGTGCTGGTACAGAAGTGTTTGTTTAGGTGAGGTACCACCACACATCAGTTACATAACAAACTCCCTTAGCTTGTCACAGGCTGTTCCATAAGATGGGAGAAACTGAAACTGGTTCCCATGGCATTGATGGGAGACAGAAGGGAGGGAAGAACAACCCTGAATGCCTTCCAGGCAGTTCTTCCTGAATTATGTTGGATATAATCACAATAAGCAAATTTGGTTTTCCATAATTCACTTCAAGCAGGAATTCTGACAAGGTTTCCAGACCTTTGGAAAGAAGTACAGTGTGCCCAAGGAAGGAACATACCTCTGGTTTTGACACTGTGGTTAGGGAGACTTCCCTCTCAGCATTCCTGTGAAGATACTGCAGGAATGTCACACTTGGAAACCCTTTAATTCCAGTTGTGCTTCAGAATGGGCTCATTTTTAACACTTTCTTTGCTTGCTACTGTATTGTGATATTAATGGAAACTTGCCTGAAAGTTGATACATCTTTTCTTTTTTTTTTTTTACCCTGTACAGGATAAGTCACAATCTGCAGAAATATGGGAAAAACTAAATTTTGGAAACAAGGACCAAAATGTCAAGTTCAGAAAACTGATGGGCATAAAGGTAAAGAATTCTGAATGTAATCAAATATATTAATTGTAGCATAGTGATTTCTCTATTTATTTTAAAGTCTGCCTTAACCGATAAGGGTACCTAATAATACATGATGTAGTTATGAACTTTAGGTATTTATGAAATTCAGAAGTAGCATCTAGATCTGATTCAATTAAAATTGTAGAGTGTATCATTATGTTTCTGGCTAACAGAACAACTGTTGTGGTCTGGAACTAAAAATTGATTTTATTTAAATTTAATTTTTCTTTACTATTGAAATAATTATTAGGAACAGTCATGTTTAGGACGCAGCCTCTGAACCCCCAGAGCTGATGTCTGTGTTCTCCCTGTTTGCAGAGCGAGGATGAAGCTGGATGCAGCTCCGTGGATGAGGAGAGTTACAAAACACTGAAGCAGCAGGAGGAGGTGTTCAGAAATCTGGATGCACAGTATGAAATGGCCAGATCACAGACTCACACACAGCGAGGAATGGGATTGGGGTTCACATCTTCCATGAGAGGAATGGATGCAGTTTGAAAAAGGATAACAAAACATAAAACAGTTTTGAAGTTTGGGACTGTGGAAGGTTCTTGTTCACATGTTGGGTCCTTGTTCACCAAAAAGCTAGCATGGGTGTTGCATTGACTTTAATTTATTGAAAAATACGATTTTTTTTGTAAATATCAGATTAGTGATACTGGTGTTAGTGTTGTAATCAGGTTATGCCCACTTCCATTAAACTTGACAGAACTAGAGAAGGACAGTATTTTTTAGTTAAAAGTTCTACTTTTCAAACAAGCAGCAGATGGGATAAACTCATATATGGATATTTCGTGTCCACTGTCTTGTGTACTTTTGTACTTTAACCTTGTACAGTTATTTTCAATTCTTGAAACATGAAAAGAAACATTGTGTAGATGTTATTTAGCAGTCTGGGCCAATAGGCACATAATCCAGTGCAGAAAAACTGGTTAATAATAAAGACATTTTTTTTCTCTAAGGTCTTGCTTTATGTTAATTTGTATTGTGGACCAATCTCCAAGAGAGGTCTGGAAAATCTAAGGATTGTCAGTTTTGCTTTGGTTATTTTGAAGTGGGCAAAATAAGATTTGCAGTGTGGGACTTTAGTGTAGGACAATCTACTTGAAAATAGTCGCGCAGCTCCTGCCCGGTCTTTGTACCCCCCCTCAGAAGAGAAGGAAAACCGGTACCAAAAGCGGGAGCGAGTCCTCCGTTCGTTTGGTGACGACGGTGTTGTAGGGCCCGCGCCGCCTACAACTCCCAGCGCGCACCGCGCCCCTGGGGCCCTGCGATTTTTTTGCGGCGCCGCGGTGCATGCTGGGAGCTGTAGTCCCACCATTCGCCTCCCGCGCTTCCCGCCGCCCTTCGCCCCCGCCCCGCCCTTCCTGTGGCGGCCCAAGATGGCGGCTGAGGTGGATTTCGGGGACCGCGAGCTCTTCGGGCAGCTGGAGGGCGAGGACGAGTCGCCCTCACCGCCCGCCCTGGACGTGCCCGTGGCTCTGCTCCAGCTCTACGAGCGGCTGCGGGACCGTGATGAGACGGTGCATCGGCTGCGGGCGGAGAATATCCTGGGGGGCAGGCAGGTCCCGCGCCGGGCCGGGGGGACGCGGGAGCGCTGCTGCCGCCGCCGGTTCCCTTCCGGGCCAAGCGGGCCCGGCCCTCACGGGATCTGGCTTTTCCTCTGAGGGGAAAGACCTCTCGGTGTCCGCCGGGGCCCGGGCGCGTCCCGGAGGGCGGTGAGGGCTGAGCTCCGCCCGAAGGAGCCGTGCCCGGTTCTCCTGGGCTTCCTCAGAGGAAGCTTCCCCCCAAAACTTTAATCCTCAGGCCCGCGCCGGCTCCGCCGCAGGAGGAGGCTCAGTTCTTGAGTCCTGGGCTGACTGTTTAGCGGCTGTCTCTGAACTCCTGCTTTCTGTCTTTCTAGGGAAAAGAAACATCTGTGTGTTCACTTTGACAGTCCATTTTTAGCGTAACTACAAATAATTTTAAATTGTTAAATTGTGACGGGTTCCCTAAAGGAGTTTTGGGTTCGCCACTGCAGCAGAGTGGGATCTGAAACGGGTATTGTCGTTTATTTCCCATTTACAAGTACGAGTGTATTACTGTTGCCTTTTGTTTTGTGGTGATGACAGAGTTTTTTAAAATAAAGTATTACAAATCTGTTAATACAGCCCTAGTGCATTGTGCATGAATTGCATTGTTGGGATTGTCCCAGCTGGTCTGCTTTTTCGTATTTTTTTTTCTTTTTATTGTGTTTCCTCAGCAACAAGTGGATTTGTAAATAATCTCCTGTGTGGTGAAAAGGAGGGTCTGAAATCCTATTTGTTAGTCTGGAAAATTTTTCTTCAGTGTTGTTTGGTTTGGTAATTAGGGTGGGGGGAGTGTCTTCCAAAGAAAATCATATTCCTTAACCATAACTTAACATCGGGAACTTAAAAGGAAGCTGAATATTCTGACTTGTCCCAGGTATGTTAATGCTGATATTTATATGTGTATGTATATATATATATATATATATATGTATATATAAATAGAATTTGTCTGAGGTAACAATCTCCCACATCTTTTTAAGCCTTCTTTCCATGTCCTAGTCCCTGCTCAGTTATCGGGCTTCTAAAATGCCATTTCAGTTCTTGAAAAGTCTTTTGAAGTCGAATGTCAAGGACTTAGTTGGTGTCACTGTAACTTAATTTATTTGTGTGTATCTGACTCCTTATGAAATGTGGCCTTTAGGGAAACAGTTTTAGTGTAAAGTTCAATCAAATATTTCAGTAAATAAGAGATCTCATTTATAAGTTTACTACAGTTATAAGAACCTGAATAGATTTCTGTTCATCCAGAATATGAGCATTTTTGTAGTGTGATGTTCTAATTTATTTTCTTTCCACTTCACACCAGCCAACCTGCTTAAAAGGAGGGTGATTAAGTGGATAGGAACTTCTTAAAAGGATAAAACTTGTATTGCCCAAACCTGTGGAATAAAACAGATGGGGAATATTCACTGTGACCATTGTCTGTGTCTCTGTTCTGTCCTAGTGGAATCTCAGTGGAAAACTCCAAAGTTGATGGGCCTCTCTTGCAGATTTTATTTATGAACAATGTCATTTCTAAGTAAGTATTTCCAAATAAAAAACAATCTTTACAGGAAATGAGAATTTTTCTGTTCATTTGGGTATATTAGAGCTGTGCCCAATGGATGGGTGTACTTTTTATTTAATAACATAAACTGTTAAACTTGAAAGGGAGAAGGAATAATGGGCAATATGAAAGCAATATTGCTTTCATTAGCAATGTCTGTAATTATCTGAATATCTGAAGCTCTCATGAAATGGATGTCGCTTCGACGATCTCGGGGTGAGTCTGAAGAGCAGTTTGAATTTCAGGAATGTTGTGGGTAAATGCAGGAAATTAAATTTTCCCTGCCTGAGTTGATTTTATGCCACATCCAGGGTGCTCTCAAATAACAGATTGTATTCCCCTCGGATGAGGGTGGGAATGGGACAGAAAAGAATTTCACTGCCTCTTTTCTGAGTTCTTTAAGAAGTGGTAAATGCTTAAAAAAAAGCCACCTGGCCTTTGTTTGAGCCTCGCTCGTGTCTGATCTCTCTGTGCTGCTTCCTTCCCTCTGTCCAGGCGGTACCGCCAGGAAATTGAAGATTTTGTTTTTAGCTTAGTTCAGAGGTATGAGGAGCAGAAGAAATGTGAGCAAGAAAAGAAACACCTGAACGCTAAACCCCAGGTATTTCCAAATTCCAGTTGTTCTGAGGTGCTCCTTCTCTCACACCTTTCCAGTGGGAATGTTGAAATGCTGTGCTGTTAAATAGTAACAAAACTGAGCTCAAGTAACAAACAAATGTTGTGTAACCATTTGTGCCAAAAATAGAGCCCAGGATAAAGAAAAGGTCTTTTCTGCCTGTGGAAATGCTTCTTTGAAATTTCAGTCAAGGCAAATTAAGAAGTTGGTTTAAATAATCAAGAAAAGACTGCAAAGTATAAACTTAATGCATCCTCTTCTGGTGTGTTTGGCCCAACTCTGAGTATATGTAAGAGAATATCAAACAAAATCTGAAAAATTACACTTTCTTCTCCTAGTTTAGATTTTTGAGTTTTACCCAACATTCAGTTTGAATAAACGAGTGGAATGGCAGATTTCCCTCCATCTTTCCCTGAGCTTCCTGATGAGAATGAAGATGTTGTTGTGCAGAGTATTTCTCATCAAAGGAAACATTAGAAATGAGCTGTGTCATGCTTTGGACTCTGGAAAGCATCATGACTAATGTGGACATCTCCAAAGGACAGCAGCTGAACTCCACATTCTGTGCCTTTTCCAAACCTCACTAGCTCAGGAGCTCTTCTATTTACTGTTATTTCCAATTAATTCTTTTGATTTTTGCTTTTCCTGCCAGCCCTCCAGTGTTGTTTTGGAAGAGGACTATAAAACAGCCAGCTCATCTTCTGCTAAAAAAATGAAAGAGGCTTTTAGTGTAAGTTTTTGACTGTGCTCTTCCATGGTAGGTCCGACTCTTCATTCTACACATTCTACTGCCATTAAAATAAGATCTGTTCACTGCTGTTACACTGAGAAATCAAATTTAAGTTCAGCATGTTTTGGCTACATCAGTGAAAAAAATCTTATGTGTCCAAGTGTGGGTGTGTGTTATTTGTAAATTCTTACAGAATGGGGGAAAAAGCCTGCAATTATTTCAAGCAGTGTAAATTTATAGAAATGCTACAGATCTCACCTAAATACTGACACATTTCTGACAATTCTCTGACTTTTTCTCTGCAGGTTGTAGGAAGTGTTGTGTATTTTACCAATTTTTGTCTCGATAAACTGGGACAGCCCATATTAAATGAGAATCCACAGCTGACAGAAGGATGGGAAATCCCAAAGTATCCTGTTTGCTAAAACATCTTTATTCTCTCTGTTTGTCAAAGCCAAAGAATTCCAGTTGGTAAATTGAACTCCAATTCTTTTCAGTAGATTTTGTGTTTCTATCGAAACCATATCAGTCATTAGAGATGGAAGGTTTTAATGAGTCATTAATGGCTTTTTCACTCAAAAGCAATAAGTATTTTGATATGATTGACTTGTTGACTTTTAGCCTTATCCTTGGGAAGAGTGAATGCTTTATGCCTATAAATACATCCTGTGAATTTAGGAATTTCCTGGGCCAGTCCCTGATTAGGTTTGGAATGACAACTCCTTGCAGGTTGAATAAGTTTTCTGCCTCTATAAAAGGGAGAAGAAAAGGGTTTGGCAAACTCAAATATCCTGTAAGATGGTTTTTTATTAAAATGGACTTATGGAATGCTCTTAACATGCATCCATGTGGTTCTTTACTGTTTATTAAAGCCACTGTTTGAAAGGTGGAATTGAGGGAAACGTCCAAAAAAGTTGGGAAGTGTTGAAATATTTTTTAATACTGTAGTCTCCCATGGCAAAAAGAAATGGGACAAGAAATTTCTGAAGTAACATCATCCCCAAATTTCCAGTATTGCTTCAGCCCTGGAAATATTCAGGACAAGAACCAATTTCCCAGGTAATTTCTGCAATATCTGGTTCTCAAGTTGTAATAAAGGTCATTTCCTAGTGTTAAAAAATTGCTTGTACCTGAACAGAAATTGCAAATTTGCAATCCCCCAACCTCTGGATGAAGGGAGTAGATTCCTAACAGAGGAGTTTCTCCTAAAATGCCAGGTTAAGTGTGGAAGACTTCCATGTCTTCCAGCTTAACTTTGATATTGTTCTTTAAATGTACTTATTGCATCTTTCTGTAGAGCTCCCAGAGATGATATTAAGCCTAAACCAGCACTTTTTTGAGTGAAATGCTGCATCAGGTGCTGGCTTCTAAATGACCAAAGTGCTGCACTCAACGTGCAGTTTTGAAGCTCTAACAAAATGTGACCTTTTTATTAAGATTAAACAAAATGTTATGTTTTTAATAAGATTGCTGGAAGGCATTTCAGAATTATTACCTTGAAATTTCTGTCTATAAACAAGAGAATTTTAGTTTTAGCTGATAAAGTGCTGATAAAGAGCAAAATTGGATATTGAGTACAAACTTTGCACCAGGAAACAGCATAAGCTCATCTTAGCAGATAGTTTAATAGATATTATTTTATAGTTTATACTCTGGATTTCATATCAAGGACCCATCTGTAACTTAATGGAGAAAAGTCAGTATTCAAAACATTATGAAGTTTTCACTGATATTTTAAACAAAATTGAAATTTTGCTTCATCCAGTAGCAGTTCCTTATTGAAATCTAAAGATATCAGCAAGTTTTCAGCCAGATTCTCTCCCTAGATGGACAAGAAATACAAGTAAAACCCAAAAGGTTTGTATTACTCTTAAATATCAAGTTTTGAGCTGAAGAGTTCAGATGTACTCTGTGATTATTCCCCAGTTAATGAACCATTGGACATACTTAATGAGTTTAAATTAATTAAACCAGAGCTGAGCTTTGCAGTCTGTGGGTCTTTTACTGACTTTCTTTAGGAAGGGCCTAAAATCAATGTGTGAAAACTTTGTGAATTTTATACTCAGTTTCTTCTGTTTCTTGTATTTTTAGTGATTAGTTTGTCATCCTTACCCTGGTGTATTGTCATAATTCTTATTGTTTTATGGAGTAACTCCTGTCTGACTTATTTAATAGAATTTTAACTGATCTCAGGGATGATTGTGTAGTTTTTATGAGAGGTAAGAAGCAAAGCGAATTCAGTTTCCAGCTGACAACTGGTTTGGTGTTTGTAGCATCTAAAATCCCTGATTTCAGAGGCAGAGAAGACCAGGAAAGCTTTTAGTGGGAATTTCAAAGATAAAGGGGAATGCTGAGCTAAAGTAGTTTGATTAGCAATATTACTGAATGGAAAGCAGATGGAAGGGTTGTGCCCTGGTGTGGGACAGTGATGCAATACTTGGATCCCCACAGGAGGTTCCTGTTTGAGTGAAGATGAAGCACGAGACACTTCACTTTATCTCATTTGAGGCTTCAGGAGGTTGGACTGTGGGGGGGAGTGGCCCTGGACACTTATTCTGGTGCCACCCTTTCATCTCCATTTCTGGTTCTCATCCTAGTTGGGTAAAAATGAATGTTGGGAAAAGAAATCTTTCTCTAAAATCTTGGTTTCCCCTCCAGTGATATTGCAAGTGTTTGCTGTCATGGCATGAATTTAGAAGGAAAATGAAAGCTGAAGGCAGCTGCAGTTCCATTCCAAGTTTTCATTGGTTTCTTTCTCAGGAAGTCTAAACTTAAAAATCTGTCAAGAACAAAAATTGTTAAGTGCTTTTATTTAACACTTTTTATTTAAGTTACTTTCAGGCTTAATTTGTTGTGCATTTTTTAAGCAGGCCCAAACCTCATTGTTTCAACTGTGGTTCTGAAGACCATCAAATGAAAGACTGTCCAGAGGTAAAGTCATCACCAGTATTCCAAAGATTGCTGCTCTCCAAGAAATGTTTCATTTAAAAAAACATTAGAGGTGCTGGGGTCTGAATGGACGAGTGGTTTTATTCATTTATTGATTAGATTATACTGCTCATATTATAAATTCTAACATACTAAATCAGAAGGGAAATTCATGTTGTAACATCATGGTTTGTCTCTTTTTATTTGTGGGGCAAACTTTTCTTCACCCAGTAGCAGTTTCTTTTTGAAATCTGAAGTTACCAGCAAGTTTTCAGTCAGATTCTCTCACTAGATGGACAAGAAATACAAATAAAACCCAAAAGGTTTTAACTTTGAACAATCTCCTCCTGTTTTAGAGCTCTCCAAATCCAGGGCAAATACTCCTGGGGTTTGCTGTGTGGTTTCCATTACACCTGGTTGTATCTCTGGGCTGTGTGATCAACAACTGAGCATGAGGAGGGCAGGCAGTGCTGGCTGATGTTGTAAAATATTCCAGTAATATATAATAATATATATAAATTGTGACTTTAACTCTAAACTTCCCAGTTTTCTTGTCTTTAAGCCACGAAATGCAGCTCGGATAAGTGAAAAGAGAAAGGAGTTTTTGGAAGCCTGTGGGGACACGAGCAATCAGAACTTTCAGCAGCGTTACCACGAGGAAGAAGTAGAAGAGAGGTTTGGAAAATTTAAGCCAGGAGTGATCAGGTATCTCTTTCCCCTCCATTGGAATACCCTTTTGACCTCTGGAGTGCCAGATTTTCAAACTGTGGGTTTATTGTGTTTGAATTTGCTAAATAGAATCTTGTTTAATAAATGGCAGAGATATTTTTCAGATGAAAACTCATCGCCAGCTTGGTGGTCCTCCCCTTTCCCATGGTCCTTTCCCTAATTTAGGGAGACAAATGTTCCACTTTGACTTCTCATATTGCAGATTTATGATGATCCTAATAAACTAAAAAAAAGCATGCAAAATTGTGAAAATTTGGAGCTTTGAGTGTCCCTTCCTCTCTGTTCAAAATGTTTAAAAGAATCATAGTTTTATGTGGCAGTCTCCAAAAAATCCCCCAGTAAACTGAGTGTTGAGTTCCACCCTGCTGGTTGTGAGTGTGACATGAATCAGAAGTAGCAGGTTAAGTAAATTATTCTTGGTGTAGAATGTGAGAAGGATGTGAGAAATGCAAAAAGTTATATTGAATATCAGAGCTGGTTTGGATCTAAAATTGTTACAGCTGGGATTGAAAAGCAACTCAGTTTGAGCTAAAATTCAGCTGGTTTAACTCGACAGTGTAAAATGCAAAAAATGTTCAACTGCCTTTTGTCAACAATCCCAGAATTTGCTGTAATTTTGTTTTCTGTTTTGTTTTGTGTTTGTTCTCTTGCTCAGTGTGGTCCTCCAGGATGCACTTGGTGTCACAGACAGGAGCCTCCCTCCCTTCATCTACCGCATGCGCCAGCTGGGCTATCCCCCGGGCTGGCTCAAGGAGGCCGAGATGGAGCACTCAGGACTTGCTCTTTATGATGGAAAAGGTGAGGAATGTGGGGCTGGAATGCACTCCTAGTATGCCTGCTGTCCTCTGGCTGCACCCTACCCAGGAGACAGTAAAGTGACTGGTTTGTAAACCTTCAACTTCCTCATGCAAGAGGGAGAAAGTTGCAAATCAAGTTTTTCTGGTCTTGTAAAAATGCTCCTTCTTTATCGAGCTGTGATGTAGCAGTGAGACAAGTTCTGTGTGATTGGATTGCACAGATGAAGATTGTCAGTGTGATTTCACTGTTAGAACCTGGAGTTCCTGTGAAACTCTGCAGGACTTGCACATCACAGAATCACAGGGACCCACACGGATCATCAAGTCCAGCTCTTAAGTGAATGGCCCATACTGGGATCAAACCCACAACCTTGGTGTTATTGGCATCGTTTCCTCTTCTCTTGGCATCATAACACTTTCTGAAGTTCAGTAACTCCCTTGTATATAGGAAGACTAAGAAGACCAGCAAGCCAGCAACGCGTTTCTTGAAACCCAACTTAGAAAGTAATTTATCAGCTTTTTGCTCTGGCCAAAGTTTATTCTGCATCTCAGAACTGTCCCTGGGGCCAAATTCTGAGGATATTAGTGGTACATGAAGAGCAGGGGTTTTAGGAATCCCCAGTTGGGTTTCTGGGGAAGCTTCATGCAGGTACCTGATGGATTTGGTCACTGTTACTGCCCTTGTGGATTACAAAACCTTCTATCAATACTTAAGTTCCAAAACCCCATTCTTAAATCCTGGGGATTTTTTCCAGTAACTTTCAGTTCTTAATTAACATCACTAATAATTATATTTCCTTACAGGTGATGGTGATGGAGAAGATGAAGAGTCTCCCCAACACAAAGGTATCACTTACGATGTCTCCAAGTTGGTAAATTATCCAGGCTTTAATATATCCACTCCCAGTGGCATCCCAGATGTAAGTACCTGTTCTCTGCCTTCTAAATAACATGCTGAGTGACAGTAAATGCTTTTAGTTTTATATTTTGCACCTGACAATTTTCTTTCAACAGTCTCTTATTTTGAAGCCCCTGGTTTGGGGCTGGGGACTGTAATTTATGTGACATCAGTCTGACTGATACCTGTCATGAGTGCTGGGGGGAGGTCTGACAGTGCTTCTGTGGGGGTTAATTCCATTATGAGACCATCAGGAGCCCAGAAGGATAATTCAGTATTTTTTAAACACAAAACTTCACACATGAATGGCTGTTCCTTCCCTACATGTAAATTTTCTGAAGGTGAAATAGGAAAATTACTGTGGGTGTTACAATTTCAGCCACAGAAACTGCATCAGACCAGTAACTGCACAACCTCTGCAAAGCTGTATAACAACCAGAACAAAAACAAGTCAAAGACCCACATAGTGGGTGCTCTCCTAAGCTCAGAGAACACAAAAAAATCTGTGGATGCTGCACTTTGATTTTCAAAAGCCTTTTAACCTGCTGGTGGTGAATTTGATCACTGATGTATTGCCTGTGCATTAAAAAGAACCACTTGAGCACTTGCAGCTTTACATTTGCCCATTTAGTGTTTTTTCATTCTTAACCAAAGTTCTATTCTCAAGCTTTTTCAAGTTTTCACTAAAAATTAAGTTTTTTAAAATAAGCCTTTTTTGTCTGAACAGTTATTTCAAGGGGAAGTTCGTAGTTGTGTTACAAATGTCCAAATCTAGTTATTACTCTGATTAATGAGGCTTTTGATGAGAAATTCATCTTGTCTTGTTAACCTCTCAGTGTTTCCTTTAATTTTTACTGTTGTGTTATTAACCAACCACATGCAACATTATTTCTCTGGTTTTTTTCTCTTTGCTGTAGGAGTGGCAGATCTTTGGTTCCATCCCCATGCAGCCCTCTCAGCAGAAGGATGTTTTTGCTCAGTACCTTTCTAATTTGCAGGCGGTGAATGTATCTCCTTGTTATTATAAACAAAAAGAGTTGTCATGCAGTCAGTGTAGTTAATGATTTCTTGCTTAATATCTGCATTTTTTGCACAAGGGGACAGAGTTTCTTGTTGACACCAAAGGGATGTGAAATGCTGATCTGGCTTCTCTGTTTTACCAAAATTGCTTCATGTTTAGAATAAATTCCATTATTTAGTTAATATTTTGCACTGATTTATAAACAGTTGTGAAAAAAGATTGCTATAAACTTTTACAGCCTAAAAATGATCTTAGTTCCAGATTCCCCTAATAATGAAAAGCTTAGTTACCATAGTCATGACATCCCTCAAATGTCAATGTCTGTTTACACTCTGGGTCCCTAAATCTTTATATAGTTACAAAATCCCTTTAAGTAGGTTCTTATAGCTGGAAATGTTACCCTGTACAGTTTAATACTAATTCTTTTTGTCCTCTTGGATAATTTCAGCTCAGTCGAAAATCCAGCAATAAAAGGGCTGCACCTCAGTCAAAGTCTCGTCATTCCAAACGACAAAGAGAAGACAGTTTGGAGGTAGCAGCAGCTGACATGGACCTGGACTCTGGTACAGTCACTCTGCACTTTTTTTTTTTTTCCTAATTTCAATTTTTATTTTTAAAATAACTTGCTCTGAATTAAACCGCCGGAGTTAAAAGGAGGAGACAGCGTGTCAGTGGTCGTTCTGGTGGTAATTAATGGCAGTGCTGACATGTCCCAACTGTGTCCTACCCAGTGGCATTTGGCATCTCTGCAATGAGCATTTTGGGTTGCTGTGATTGTCACAGGGGTTGTCAGATCCTCCATCCCAAGCAGGAGGTTTCGGGGGTGCTCAGAGCAATTGCAATGTTAGGTCACAAATATCTCCTTACTTCAGGTGTATCCCAAAAAAACTTCTTCACAGAAGACCTCTAAATCTTTAAATATTTGGATGAAATAACATAGAAGTTACAAGTTTTCAGCTTCTTAAAAATGAGTCAGTCTCAAGGAGGACTTAGTGTTATTTAAATGTTCAAAGAGCTGGAGAAACTTCTGGCTTTCCTTCTGGATCTGCTGTGAGGAATCCTTCAGTGTGGAATGAGTTTGTTCTTAATACATTCAAGAGGGTTTTTTTTTTTCCTTGAATAAGTAGGAGAGTAAAAATCCCAAAACCCATGATTTTGGTGGATATTAAAACCTTCACAAAGTTCGTTCTACCTCAGCTAAAAAGCAAGGATGAGAAGACATAAATCTGGTAGTTAATGACAACAGGGACACTTCGAGTCTTGTCCTGGTCTCAGATTTCAGGTTCTAACAGGTGTCATTTAATCTCTTTCTAGATCTGGAAGCGGCACAAAGATCCCAAACTCCCAACAGTTTTCAGTTCCAACCCCCTCTGCCACCTGGATCTCCATCCATGTCCACCCCTCCTCCCATGCCCCTAGGAACACCCCCCCTCACCCCCCCTCAGCCCTCCACACCCACCCGCTCCCCTGTGCCCAGGACTGCTCCACTGAACCCTTCCAGTGATATTCCTCAGCCAAAAATAGTGGACTCTGTCATGGATGAGGACACCCTGACCTTGGAGGAGCTGGAGGAACAGCAGAGGTTGATCTGGGCAGCTCTGGAGCAGGCAGAGAGCACCAACAGTGACTCTGATATCCCTGTGGACACACCTAGAACTGGGAATTCCGTTACATCCTCACCATCCAGGAATGAGGTGGATCTCGTTGCAGAAGGCAGGTCACCAGAGAAGGTGATCCCAGCAGAAACTGGGTTTTCTGACATGAGTGACCAGACACCAGAAAATGAACTTTCTATAACTAGTCCTAATCCAGGAGACACTTTACTTGTCTTAAAGGAAGATCCTGATGATGCAGTTTCTGAAGGCATGCTGGATAACACCATTCCTGCTCCCAGCCCCAAGGTGGATGATGGGGAAAATACAGGAGAGAATAAAGTGGCCACAAGCACTGAATCACCTGCAAAAAAATATAGTCTTGTTCCTGACATGAGCAAGTTTGCAGAAGGCAAGTCACCTGAGAAGGTGATCCGGGTAAAAACTGAGTTTTCTGACATGAATGACCAGACACCAGAAAATGAACATTCTCTAACTAGTCCTAACCCAGGAGACACTTTACTTAACATAGAGGAAGATCCTGATAATGCGGTTTCTGAAGGCGTGCTGGATAACACCATTCCTCCCAACCCTGAGGTGGATGATGGGGAAAATACAGGAGGGAATAAAGTGGCCACAAGCACTGAATCACCTGCAAAAAAATATAGTCTTGTTCCTGACATGAGCAAGTTTGCAGAAGGCATAACACCATTTGAGTTTGAAAACATGGCAGAGTCCACAGGGGTTTATCTACGGATAAGGAGCGTGTTAAAAAACTCCCCAAGAAACCAGCAAAAGAAAAAGACTTAAACCTTAACTGGTCTTCCTTTGTTTTCTTATGTCCAAATCCCAGCTTCCTTCTGTTTCCTCCTCCAGTTTTACACAAACTCAGATGACCTTCCTCATCCTCTGGTGGGAAAGAGAAAATCTTGACAAATACATTTCTGCCCCGTTCTTCCTTGGAATTGAAGTCAGTGCAGAGCTTCCACATTGACCAGGACCACCAATGCAGCCAGAAAATGTAGAATTTTCCCAAATTCCACTAAGGAATAACAGGACTGTTGATTTGTTAAGAGCATTTTACTTGCCAATACTCAACACTCTAAAAAGAGGAGTTTGTGGTTTGGTGTTCATTACTTTGGCTAAGATTTATATTGTCCTTGAGTTTCAGGTGGATTGGTGATTTTTTTAATATCTGTCCTTTGTACAATAATCTACATTTTATACATTTTGCTAATTATCCTGTAGATAAGTTTAATATATTCAGAATGTTTTTAAAAAGGTCTAATGTTAAGATTTCCCACATCAAAGTCCTGGAAACTGGATGAAGATAATGGGGGATTACAGTGCTATTTTCACCGGTTCAAGTATTTTTATAAATTATTTATGTGGGTCTGTTTTAATTATCACTGTACTTTTTGTACCATCATCCTTCATGTAAACTTGCTGTACATACATGTTCATGGTTGTGTACAGAGGTTTAATAAATGGGCTTTTAGCTAAAGAGCTTTTAATTGGAGTCCTAAACCAGCAATATGCTAGGTTTTGAAATTTAGCTGCTGAAGATAATTAGAAAAACAAGCCGATCAAAATGAGGATGAATAAAATTAAATATTTTTGGAAGGGCCACAGCTGTTGGGTTCAGATTTTTATAACCAAGGAGCTGCTAAAATTATTTTAGCTATTAAATAGAGCCTTGCCGTAAAATTCAGTTTTTATAAGCTGAAGAGTTGCCCACTTTTGAATCTTAGAAGTGTTATAATTGTGCTGATTAACACTTTTTTTCCCCTTCTCAATTATCTTCAGAGGGAGCTGTAGGTGAAGTGACTGTACCTTACTCACATTGCCAAGAGAGGGAGCAGTAGATCGATGAAACTATTCCTTGGAGCTGGTAAAGCATTTGGCCTTCCATAAATGCAGGAAAAGTCTTCCCAAGTGAAATGCCACTTCAGCCAAGTGAGATGCACAATAAACCAAAGTAAACCAGAGTAAACCAAAGCATTTTTAAGTAGCTAAGAAAAAACTTGTGAAGGGGGGATGTCAAAGGTGTTTTTTGTAAGATAACATCAGAGACTGAACTTAATTCTTTACATTCTCAGCTTTGCAGTTAGTGCATGTTGGCCAAAGATCCTTAAAATCCATGATATTAATACACTCTTCATTTCAATGTTTGAGGGAAGCCCAGGCTTTTTGCAGTTAAAGCCTTAAAATTTATTTTTTTCCTGTAAACTTTACAGGAAGGGAAACCCAAAGTGCCTTTATATATGAACAGCTTGTCTTCTGAGAGGCTGAAAAACCTTTTTGCAGCATCCCCCAGTTCAATTTATGTGGTTGCATTTGGAAAGCAAGTCAAGGTAAGTGTTCATTGTATGTGCTGAAAGGAAAGGCTTTTTCCTCCTAATTTAGTGGAGAAATAGCATTTCTGTACCAGGAGAGACCAACAATATGTTGCTTCCACCTTCTACCCACCTGCAGAGGAACCTCTCTGGGGAAGCAGGTGGAGATGTGGCACTTTCTCCAGGCCTCCTCCTCCCATGGAGTTAAAAACTCTCCAGGCCTTCTCCTCCTCCCTGGAGTTAAATCCAGTAATGCCAGTTTACACAAACCCTCCTGAGCTCCTGTGCTGCATCACTCCCACGTGATGATACTGGGATGCAGGGCATGAGGTAACAATTCCCAGGGCACACACCTTTGGGTGTGTGAAGCTGCTCATATTTGAAACATCCAGTTCTCTCTCCACACCTCAGAAGATGGTTTTTTAATGGCTCTTATAAAATGCTGCTGCTGTAGCAGGACAATACTCACGTGCTTCTGCCTTGCTCCCAGAAACCACAAGATGAAAATCGTCTTTATGTGCCCTCTTTGTTCACAACAAATTCATCCTCAGTCACCTAAGGATTGATTAGAGTAGATAAACAAACCAGCTGTGACTAGAATAATTTCCTTTGCTGTTCCTTTGCCTTTCAAATTGTAAAGAAAACTTCTATAGAAGTTCCTGCAATACTTATTTTTTCTTAAAATCAGATTTTTGTGATGCATGTGTTGATCACAGGCAGCCTGTGGCAGGGACTGTGTAATTTCTGGGTTTAATTTTAGAATTAACTTGAAGTAAGGGTGATCATACACCATTCTGGGCACTCAGAGGTGTCTTCTAACTTGTTCTTTTAAATCTTCTCTTTTCAATGGTCCTTTCTGTGGAGGAGGCAGTCAGAGAAAATGGTGCAGAACCAGTAAGTAAAACTCCTCCTCTATTTACCTTTGCTCTAAGACAGTTAATTAGGGATGGGGAGTCATCCCTCCTGTTTCTCTCATGGTTAGGAATGCATTCATCTTGCTCCCTTCCCATTTATCTGTAATTCACTCTTCTATCAAGGGCTCCATATTGTTGCACTGAAGATACTGGTAATTACTGAGGGTTTTAATCTGTCAGCTGGAACTCCTCAAAGAGGGTTTGGATATTGAAACTGCAATCAGATCACACTGGAAGTTCTGAGGAAAAGCTGAATAGTAAAGTATTTCTGGTCCTTTTAAGTGCCATTCCCATGGTGATGGGTGTGGCATAATAACCTAGATTAGAGCTTAAAATGAATGAGTAATAAAATCTGTCATGAGGTGGGTATAGTGTGAGGAGGCATCACTCAAATTTTCCCACAAATCCCTGTTAGCATAGTCCTGGTGTTTACAGCATTTGGAACAGCATAAGTGTTTAAAAACGCTCATGCACATCTAAAAAATTAAATCTGCCAAATATTCTGGGTATCAGGTGGGAAGTTGTCTCTTAAAAAGCTTCAAATTTTTAACTTGCATTTTTACAACCTAATTCTCAGTGCTTAAAACATTATGAGAAGAGAACTAGCTGAGATTCTAGAAGAGATCTGAAAGATGTGTTAGCTGCTAAAAATAACTATTTGCCTGCAAACTCTTAAGGCAGCATAGCTGGGGATGAAAAAAAAAAAAAAGGGAAAAACGAAGAGGAGGAAAAAGCTCCGATATAATTAAAGTGTTCCACATGCCTTGGTAGTTGCCATGGAACTCGTAGTACCTCCAGTCTGCAGCAGGGCTGTGGTGCTGCCTCTGGGAAGTAAAAATGCCACTGGAGATTGATGCTGTTCCATAGAATCCAGTCACAGCCCCATTTTGGGGGTGGCAGAGGGTGAGTCAGAGGTAGGAACTGGTCGTGATCCCTGAAGAAGCTTAAAAACAGGATGGGTTAAATGACATGGTAATTACTGAGTGACAATTGGGCACTTCCTAAACTTTAGTTAACTACAGGCAGCAAAGATGTTACATAAGATTTCTTTACAGTGTATATTTATATGACTGAATAAACGTTTATTTATCCTTTCTTTAGAATTCATCACTCGATAGGAGCAAAATCCTTCTGCTTTGCTTCTCTGTAGGTGAGAATTCAGCTTTTGTTGGTATTTCCATAAGTGGTAGAATGATTTGCATAGTCCCTCTTTATTGACAAACTGGGTTCTCAGTTATCTGTGCCATGAAACACATCAAGATGAACGTTATTGTTAGTTTAAGCATCTTGTTTAAACCACCATGCAGAAAGGAGTCTCTTTTCGTTAGTTTAAATACTGTTTTCTGTTGTTTTACCCACACTGGGTAGAACAAACAATGCAAAATTGGATGAAAGCTTGTCCTGTGTAACAACAACAAAGAACGTGGGTTTGAAGAGCTTTTTTGTGCTGCTGCTGGTTGGTGTGGCTGATGTAGGGAGGGAGGCCAGTGAGTTCATGGGGTGGGTTGACCTTGGCTGGACACCAGGTGCCCACCAAAGCCACTCCATCAGTGCCCTCTGCAACTGGACAGAGGAGCCACCCCTGTGTCCCCCCCAGCTACCAAAACCTGGCCACACAAACCCAACACAGCACATCAGGAGTGGGAACACTTGCAGCCTTTACGGAAAAGAAACTCCAGAAAATAGCAGAGCAAGTTCCTTTGCTGGGATTTTTGAAGCAGCACTTCTGTGATTAAAAAAAAAAAGAAAAAGAAAAAGAAAAAGCAATTAGCTGCTTTTTCTGTAGCAGATGTGACCATCAGTTCTGTAGAGGAGCTGCCAGATGTACATATTGAAGAGTTCATCCAGATGAAATAAAAATCCTGTACTCAAAATCTTCCCACTTGGGTGGATACATCCCACTGAATAGAAAAATGGATTTCATAAGTCAAGAGATCTTTAAATGCAGTTCTTAAGGAACAACATTTCAGTGATTCAGAAAGCTTCAATGATTTTGGACCCTTCAGAAATCTGAAAAAGGACAGAAACAATTGCAACTGGTGTTCCCATTACTGAAGAGAACAATTTTCATTCTAAAGTGAGCCTTGTACTTGTGGCCAGGATGCCAGCAGTTATGTCAGCATCCTGAATTTCCCTGGAGCATCCAGCAATTCCTGTTCCATAGAGGTAGGAAAATGCCTATATATTATGTGTTGACTGATCTGATCACGCAGAACAGAAAATAAGAGCCACTAGGACTGGAATCAAAGATATTCCAGCTTTTGATCATATTTAATCCTTTATAGGACTGTGGTTTATAATACCAGCATCTTTTTTATAATGATTCCTCCAAATTGGCTGTGACCTACTGGTACAGAGGGGCTCCCAACCATCCCTAATTGGGATGAACTAAGTTACAGTTGCTCTGAAGCTACTTTTTCATGGCCTTACAAGGGAGCAAAGAGAGTTACTTACACATTTGAACCATATTTTTTTATTTCACCACAGTTACTGCTTCCACTT
This sequence comes from Manacus vitellinus, assembly GCF_001715985.3. Lineage (NCBI taxonomy): Eukaryota > Metazoa > Chordata > Aves > Passeriformes > Pipridae > Manacus > Manacus vitellinus. The sequence goes on from NW_021940379.1 coordinate 2,872,928, forward strand.
TATTACAAGTTCTAAATAACAGCACGAAGGTTATAACTCTTTGCTTCCATCTTCAACAACAAGCTGACTTGTTGCTGTGCTCTGTTCTGGATACATGAGTCTAAAATTGCTTACAAAATTTTAATGCTGTGCACTGAACTGCAAATGCTTGAAATGGACTTACACAGTGACAAATTACCTGAGAGACAAAAAACTCAAATTAATGATGGAAAATTATGGCAAGCACAAAGGTTCACCCCCGTGGCTCTCAAACCAGCAAATATTTTGGGCAAGTTCTGTAAAGTTAGTCTGACTGTCCAGTTCTAATTGCAGTTTTGTGTTAGGGGTTATTTCCATAGCCAGTGGCTGGATGGTCATTTTTAAAAATGCAGTTCTTTGCTGGCTCTGCACTTCTAGAGACAACCCAATATTTAAATCCTGAAGTCTTTATTCAGCAAAACTTTTATCAAATTTTGCAGGGAGAAAGAGGGGTGGCTGTACATGGATTCCAGTATCTGTTTCACCATCTAATGGCCACAGCAAGAGATTCTATTTAACATTTAGGAAGTGAAATTCTAGCAAACATTGCTAAATGCTGATGTAGTTGAAACCCATTATTTGGAGGACTGTGTCACACCATTCTGTGCTTTACTGTGCTGGGTCAGTGCCAGAGAGCGAAGCCAAAATGAGACACAAATTGCAATGAGTCCCCAGCCATGGAACTGCTTTCTCATCACCCTTTTGTTCGAATGGCATCATGCAGAAACCCAGCGAGCTCTCAGGCTGCAAACTGGGGTTTGCTTTGTGGTGAATTCGGCAGGGACGGGCCAGCCCTGGCTGGGCTCTCCTGTTTGGAGGAGGTGAAAACCAGCTCCTGTTTGGAGCGGAGCTGTTTGATTCAGCCTTGAAAATCGGCGTGAAATGGGTGCTGATGGTTTTGGAGCTGCTGCTCCAGCTGTTTAAACTTCAGCAGCGGGATAACGCCAGGTTCCAATGTGTTGCTTCACAAACACAATGAAAACACGAAAGGAAGAGAAGGGACGACAGATCTCTGGATGGCAAATTCCCGGGCGTCAAAAGGACAAAAGGAAAATGGAGAGAAGCAGCAGACAGTGAAGTTATTCACCCACCAGAGCTCTGCGCTTCACACCTCCCTGTCTGTGCCCACCCTCTCTCCTCCTCCCACCCAGCCTGGCGGTGCCGCAGCGCTCCCCGGGCGGGGGGTCCGGACCGCCGAGCCTTTTCCCCGCTCCGAGAGCCAGGGCCGGGCAGAGCCGCTTTTTCCCCCGGGCGAAACAAAGCGGGGGCGGACAAAGGGCCAGCGGAGGGGCCGCGGGGGGATCGCGGCCGCGCCGCCGGGCTGCCGCTGCTGCTGCAGTCCCCGCCCCGGCGGGCGGCAGACGTTGTGCCCGCCCGCTCCGCCTCCTGCGAGCCGGGGCGGCGCCGCTGCAGAAGGGGGCCGGGGAAGGAGCAGGAGCCGGGGCAGGAGGAGAAGGAGACGGTGGAAGGAGGGTGCCCGGCGCTGGCGGGGTGAGGCGAGCGGCGGCGGGGCGGGGGGAGGCCGCCGGTGGGACGGCGCGGGCGGCGGCGGTGTGAGGGCGGTTGAGGGCGGGGGGAGCCGCCGCCCCTCCGCCCTGGGGCCTCCCGCGCTTCCCGTCCGGGCGCCACGGCGGGCGGGGCGGGGCGGGTCGGAGGGGACGCGACTCGGCGCTGAGGGAGCCCTGGGGGCTCTGAGGGGCCGGGCGGGGCGGGCCGAGGGCTGTTGAGCGGCGCCACACGTGCTGTGCGCCCGGGCCGCCCGCCGGGTCCGAGCCCAGCGCCGGGGCTCGCCCGCCTTCACCCCCATCAGCCCCCGGCGGGACGGGGCCCCGGCAAGGTGCGGAGCGGCGTCCCGGGCGGGGCTGGAGCCTTCCCGGCCTCGCCCCCCGCCGCCTCCGGTGGGCTGTGAGGGGCAGGTGGGACACGAGGGGCTGCGCGCCCTGCTCGGGGCTCGCCCTTGGAAACTGCGGCGCTGTGTCTGGTTCTTGGCGGTGTGAGCGGGTGATTCTGGGGAGGAGAGGTGTGAATATTCCTTCTGTTCCTCGGTAAATGCTGACCTGCAATTCCCAGCATCCTGCACTTACATCCTGATATTTCACTGATGAACGATTTGCCTTATAATTTACCTTGGTTTTTTTATTTGTTTGGTTTTGTTCTCTGCCCGCTCCCCATCCTTGTGTTGCTGCCAAAGCTCCTGATTTCCAGGTGAGCTGCCCTTGTATCCCCCCAGGTGGCTCAGCAGAGTTCGCTGCCATGTTCTAGCCAGCGTTAGAGCTGCGGGATTCCCGGGAACAGGCGCTGCTCCAGGCCCCTCCTGCTTCCCGCTATAGCACTCGAGCTGCTTCCTCAGGCCATGCAGTGCTCCCTTTTCTGTGCCACAGCAATGGGGCACAAGGTAATTGCTGCTGTTACTCACATGGTAATGTGGCTCCTGCTGCATGAAAATCAGCAGCGAGTTTTCCCTTTCATCCTGACATCTTTGTTCTGATCTTGTGGTTTAAATAATTTTTAAAAATATAAACAAACAGAAGCCAACACCACAAGAATGTCTTCCAAAGGGAGGAAAATTTAGTCTGGGATTGTATATCTTTGAAAATATGATTGTGAAATGAAGACTTGTCCCTCCCCACCCCTTCACTTACTCCGTGTGCTGCATGGGCAGGGTTTTATGGAAGTTCACAGGTTGCTTTGAGATCTTTGAGCAGAAGGATTTTCAAACATGTGATACCTGTGTTGACAAGTAGGAAGAAGAAAGGAAAGAGGTGCAAAAGAGGAAATGCCTTTCTGGTGGCTGCTTTGCAAAGAAAGAGCAGAAATATGGGTGTAATTCTGAAACCAGCAACGACAGAGAGAGGTTTTTGTGACGTGTGTGTCTGTGTGCACCTGCTGCAACATGTAGGGAGACAGCAAAGCAAATACCTCCCCTCCACCCAACAGCAGCATAGCCTAGTCTGAGGAATGTGTAACTGCTCAGGTACAAAACCTCTTCATTTACATGCTGAGGATTGTGAGTTCTTGGTGTCAAATGGTGAGATTTTAAGGTTCTCTTCCAGCCCATACGTGCTGGAATGTTTTCTGTCTGTGCTGAAGTGCACTAAAGCTTTGTATGTATTGGAGGGAGAGGGATGAGTTGGCTGGAACAGAAAAGCTTGGAAATGTGACCTCAAATGTCTGTATCTTTAGGGATCAAGAGGGAGATTTTATTTGGCGGAAGAAATAGTTTTATGTAATTTTTATGGTTTCTCTTAAAGAGAAGAACTCAGCTTTCTAGTGAGGGCAGAAAAGCAGCTGTCTTGTATCCTCATCCCAGATGTATCCTGTAGGGAATAACAGCCTCTTTCCTCATGTGATTATACTGTAGGAAGGAGGAGAGCTCTGTGCTGATTGCTATGACTTCCTAGAGCTCCTGGAGATTTCCTGAGTTACAGTTGTAGCTCTTTACCATCTTCTGAATGTGTGAATATTCCTGGGTAAATACTTGCCTTTATTTACTCAGCTTGGGCAGATTGTATAACTCCTTTAGTGTTCTTCCCTTTATCCTTTTAGCCCTGTTAAAATTTTTCTTGGGAGGGACTGAGACCATTTCAAAACAGATCCTCCTTAAAAAGCAGCAGAGTGATCTGCCTTGCCAATATGATTTTTCAGAACTGCTTTTCTAAAACACTGGGGTCAAATGTTAGCTCTGTATGTTGAATGCAAGTTTTCTAATGTTTGAACATGACGACCATGAATGAATGCAGCTCTTGTTGAATCCTTTGGCATTCCCTGGGGACTGCTGGCTCTGCTGGCACGTATGAAAAGTAACTCGCCGGAATCCTTATTGGAGCAGCATGTTTGGAAATGCCTCAGCTGGCTGGTGCTTTGTTATTTAATGAAAGGCAATTATATATTGCATTAGCTGTAATCTCAGCTCCAGTTTCTGCAGGAGCAACCATTTCATTCTGGACCAGCAGAACTCTGGCAGCAGCTCCCTGATGATTCAAACACCTCCTGCCGTGTCAGTGCTTGTCCAGGTGTGTGTCCTCCACACACTTTTATTTTTGCAGTGATGTTGCTCTCGTGTGCCTGACCCTTCCAAATACCCCCAGATCTGGGATCTGGCTCCAGGCCTCCCAAAGGCTGCAAAGGATTTAGAAGATGGATCTCAGAACAGGCTGTACAAGTTTCTACTTTAACACCCACCAGAGTTTTTCCACCTGGAGTGTCTCATCAATTGTTTGTACAAACTCAGACAGAAGACTCTTCGGTGAATAGAATACATTCTATTAATTCATAAGACTCTACTGATTCCAGAAGAAACACCATTGAAAGCTATTCATTGCCCTGATCTTTATAATCTTACTGTGTATATTTTTAACTTATTATGAGAGGAAATTGCAAGGCAAAGAGAGGAACTCAGTATTTTATAGAATTAGCTTATTTGACATTCTCATTCTGCTGCTCTCCTTGGCAGCAGCATCCACTCAATCACAGCAATATTTATCTAAGTTCTGAATTTGGGCTTGTACTTTGTTCTGTGCCAGCCCCACAACAGTCATGGTGCTAATTTAAAAGGCTCAGAACATGGGGAGCTAAAAAGGGACTGCTGACTTGATGCTTTCCCCGAGTGTGAAACAGTTACAGTTTCACCCAAGTCTATCAAAATGAAATCCTTACTATAAAAAGCAGCATCTTTGTTTCAGCTGCTTCAGTTGTAATTGTATTAAGGAGAAGCCTTTGTGTCTTTCAGTGCTTTGGGGTTTGAGGCTGACAGGAGGTGGTATTTTCCTTCTCAAGAGTTTCATTTGAACTTTAGATCCCAAATAACTTAAACTTGAGGCTCTGCTATTCCAAAATCATCATTTTATTGTGACTGAGACTGTAAAGTGATCGTTTTATTAAAGCACTCACTGAGGTGGTTGAAGTGTTTTGTCACCATCAGAAGTCAGTGTGAACAGTCAAATTGCTCTTGTTATTATCAAAATGGAGGATTTTTGGGAAAGGTAAGAATTCCCTTGGAAAAATGTAGGAAAGATAGTCATGATAATGGGCTTATAAGATTATAAGGTGGTAATTATTTACTTTCTCAGTTGCAAACTTTTTCTACTCCTCAGTCCTTGACTCATTCTGTAGGGAATGATGTGCTGAGGAGGATCATGTGCTTTCTGATCTTTTAATAGACCATAGCAGCGATGTTTTTATAATCCATGTGTTCAGTGGCAACTTGAAGTGTTAGAGTTTGCATCATATTAACAGCCATCAGCTCTTCCTGATTAATTAAAGATGGCAGGAATCATTTTAAAGCAACTGAACAGACCGTGTTTGAAATAGCAATAGACTGAGAAAAAATTACCTGCAAATTGCCAGCCCAAAATAGGGGTTTTTTTGCTTTGTATTCAGCAGTCTTCACCTTCCAGTGGCTTATTTTTTTACTGAGGATCTGGAGGCATTTAGGAATGTGACTGAGCAGAGCAGGTTCTGGAATGATAAGGTGAGGTGACTTAAAATGTCCTTGATGCAGAATTAAAATGCACAGGCAGAGCAGAAGGTTTGATGAATTACCTTCCTCACAGCATTGCTGTAATATCTGACTGATGCTTTCAGCTCCTAAGCCTCTTACTATCTTTGATCTGATTCAGCTGCTTCTTAGTGCAGTTTCTTACTTACAGGAATTTGCCCCTCCTTCCCCCTTTCCCAGGCATGTGCTGGGAGGATCCTGTTTATACAATTTGCAGCAAATATCCTGCACTTCCCAAGGTAGAAAAAGAGCCATGTGTCTTATTTACCAACTTAGTGATGTCCCTAAAACCTTCTCATTTTCAGTGGATTTGGGTCTCAATAATGGTTGCCTTCCTGACTGTATTATATTTAAATTTTGTATTATCTCCAAACAAACTGATAAAACCTGCTGCTGCCAAATGTATTGACAGCAATACTCTGGTTTTTCATGTTACTTCAGAAATTAGTTGGTCTGGTCTAAAGTCTGGGAGAAACTCAAGGCTATTTGAACACGAGTCTCTCTCCTCCTAGTTCACTTACTTCTGTAAAACTTGCAGGAATGTTATGTATTTTTTTTAAAGATCTCCTGCCTTTTATTTTATTTAGTTGAAGTTATCCCAGCAGGTTCAAAATCGAAGCAGAAATACAGATTTGTGGGCAGGCCTGGCTTCCCTAAGTCTGATGTTAAAAGATACTCTAAAAGTCTTTGGTCCTGAGTATAATATGGATCTTTGAACTAATATGGAAAACAGTTCAAGCCATCTCCATGGTAGATAAATACAATATCTGCTGTTGATCTCAGTTAAGAAACAAATCTAAAGTTGCTGGTTGAGCTGTGGGTTCCCATGTCCGTAATGAGGGACAGTGTTTGGGGGGTTTGGATTGATTCCCAAACATTCTTCCCCAGCCCCTCTCAGTGCACAAGGCAGGAGGAGTGTCCTGTGAGTTCTTAAGGAAGCAGGATTGACTCTCAGAAGGCACAGAAGCCCAGGAGCTGTTTGTGGGGTGTCCTCAGCCCGTGCTGTGGTGTTGGTTGATGGTGGGCTGGGGATGACAAGGAGCAGTGTTTGTGTCACAGCCTTGGGACCGGCGGGGACATCCCTGCCTGCCTTTGTTTCACTGGCTGCTTCAGACTAGGGAATGCTTACCTAAAGCAATGTCCTCAAAACCAGAGGTGAAGGGTTTTCCAGGACCTGTGATCCTACAGACACATTTCAGTTGGTGAGATCTGTCAGCCCCTCTCTGTTGCAGGTTGTGCTCATCACCTCAGTGGCACTGTCAGAAGAGCTGTGTCACAGCCCTGGGCAAAGGGCCCAAATGGCTGCAGCCTCTGGCTTTGTGTTTTTGTGGCAGCAAAAGCAAACTGTGCTTTGAGTTAGACTAAAGACCTACTAGAACTTGCATGCAGCAGTAATTTCCTGGTTATCCTGGTAGCAACTGTGAGGGCACTTCAGGAGAGCAAGAATTGCTTTCACTTTGTTAATTTAATAAACTAACCAGAGATACACTTCTTCAAGAATCTGTCTCCTCTGAAATTCATATTTATGTTAAAAACACAGTGTAAACACTGAGGCTTTAAGGTTCATGTAGGATGAGTGTGTGCCTTTGGGAAGGTTTACCTCTCTGCAGTTCCTGGGATGGTTATTTTGGATTGGGCTGGAATGAGCTGAAGCAGAATGTCTTAAGGATCCTGTGTAAATTAGGAGACACTCTTCCTTATTTTCTTACTACATTTTTATTTCCTATACCAGTATCTGCAAACAACAGATCTGAAAGGTTTGGATTCCTTTTCTTTTTTTTCCCTGCCTGATCAGCTGAGTTTTAAATGCAAATTTTTTTTCTACCTTTAAAAGTGAGTACAAAACACTGGTTTGATGGGCACATACCAACCCACATGTTTTGATGCTGGCAGTGAGCAGAGCATCTACTAACCCAAATAAATATGATTTGATGGCATTTGGCACAATAAACATTGAATTAAATAATGTCTTTTCTCATAGTAATGATGTATCTGAAAACTATATTCAGGTCATCACGTTACTTGATTAATTGACATAAAAATCAATGGTTTCTGGAAAACAAAATAAAACTGTTTTTAAATGCTCCCTTTCTCTAATTGCTGTGTTGAATGAGTAAGCAGATGTCAATCCTTACTCTATTGAAATCTTTCAGTTCTTAATTCAGTTTATTTTCTGCTTTATATGTAAATTCTTTCTCAAAGTCTCTTTGTTTCAACTCGAATGGTGCCTGAAGATGCCTCCAATGCCACAGTGTCATCACTGACCAGAGCAGTTAAGTTCTGGAGCCACATTCGGGTTGGTTTAGCAGTGACCAGGGCAGAGATGTTCCATCAGCACCACAATAATTTGCAGTTTGTGCCTTGCTTTGTTGACAAATGCCTGCGGTGCTTTCTGAGGTGTTGGAGTCTGGACTTGCTGCTCACTCAATAAGTGCACAGGGCTGACAAACCGTGGGGAATTTGCTGAGGGTCAGAGGGAAGTTCACTCCCCATTTCAGTGGATCAGTGCAAAGGGACCTCGATGGGAATTCATTGCTCCAAAATAGTTGTGTTTCAGTAGTGAGTGGCCTGGAATACCAGATGTGCTCCTCATTCCAGAGGAGCTCTTGTAAAGTTAAGGCAGGGGAGGCTTCCAAATCCAGCCTTCTGGTTTAGCAACTTGTAATTGTACAGAACTGACTCTGCAGCTGAGACACTTACAGTGGATATTGTGGGGAATATTTCATTGTAAATGTAACCCAACGCTTGCAAAATGGTGATTCAGCCTTTTTGATTGCCCAGGAAAAAATAACCTCCAACAGACCCAGGAGGCAGCAAAGGAGGAATCAGGATCAGGAAGATTTTTGTTCCAGGATTCAGCTTTTCTCTCACTCTGTGCTGACATTGCAGTTTTCCAAACACAAGGAATCTGGCTGTGGAATATGAAGTAGGGGAGGACTATCCTTGTATTCCCCTTGGAAACAAAACAAGGTGGTGGCAATAGGAAATGCTGTTTAGGGAGAGTGTGTGAGGCTTTTGCTTTCTGCAGTTTATGTCTCTGCTGTGCCACCTCATCCAGAATTGTTCCTGTAGGGATTCTGGTGGGAATGGCCCAGTCTGGTCACTTTAGGGACCTGCTGAGCTTGAATTCTTCTCATTCCCATCTGAACCTTTCAGTAACTGGGCTCTGTGATCTGACACATTCTTGCACACAGAGAACTATTCCTAAAGGGGCAGCAAACAACCAGCAGTGCAATGAGAAGGCACTGATTTTGTTCAAAGCAGAATGGTTGTATTTTTAAATTGTATGTGAATAAATTCAACTAAAGGCATGAAGTGGTTTTGTAAATATGCATACTGACTTTTTACAGCAGTGTAATATCAGCCCAGGAGACTGCAAATATGACTTGGGGGAGCAGTAGTAGGAATTAGATCTGAATCAGGCAGAAGATGTTTATGTGCTTTAGTTTTAAGACTGCAATAATTTTAGGAGTTGTGTTTGTGAAGGGTCAGAGCTCTTGGAGTAACTCATGGACCAGAGGAGAAAACTTTCCAGGTTCAAAATTCCAAGTTACTTTCTCTAAACTCAAAACACTTGAGGAATAATTCATGAGCTGTGCCAGCTTGGCCACAGTGGCATGAACAAGAGGATGAAACAGATATTTAAGAAATGCTGCTCAGACTGTTTCAAACATGGTACTTCTTGTGGTGAGTTTGTCTTTCTCCCAGGAAAGTGAAGTTACTGTGTTGTGGTGGCCTTGGGAATATATTTTCCATTTAGCTTTTCTACAGAAGGGATTTTGTATTTTGGTCATGTCACCTTGTCTTGATGGGATGGTCAGAATTTGATTTTTAGATACCTACTGTTGATGCCACAGGGATTGCTGATGGGTTCTAGATCCCTGTGAGATTTTTCAGCAGTTATCTATTCTACAAACCCCTTTTAGAATATTTACTCTTTATCTGTTAGTCTGAATGTATTTTGCAAAGTACCTCTAATTCAGCACAACTAACAAATGATGCTTAGAAATGCATTGGCATTGCCAGGCATTTTCCAACAGTATTTAGCCTGTTAATGGTGTTAACAAAGTTAAATATTAATCTTTTCATATGAAATGTTTTGAAGAAATTGTGCATGACCCGTAGTGGGTGATGATGGGTTAAAATAATTGGCTTAGTTTATTATCCAAACAAACCATGGGTGGTGTTCCAGCCCCAGAGAACCCTGCCCAGAGTCAGGCTGGTGTGTCTGCCCACAGCAAGCAGGGATTAAACACTGTCCTGACTCCATTCAGACATTGTGCTGCTCTCTTCTGGAATATCCTTTTTGTTTCTGCATCAAAGGGATGGACAACTTGCTTCTCTCCATGGAGACATTGCATCTGTTCCCTGGGAGTTGTGAGCAGGGATGTTGGCAAATGTTCCTTCCTTAAATTGTCATCACTGTTTCAAATATTTTACTTTTAATTCTGGCACTACCTGTGCTGAGGAGGGAGAGAGTTGTGGCCACGAGCTCATCAGGTTTAACTAAGCTCAAAGAACAGCTGGACTTAATGATTTTAGACATCTTTTCCAGTCTAAACTATTGCGATTCTATTGCTACTCTTATTTTCTTGTCATGACTTTAGTGCTAAGTAGATTAGACTTTAACTTTTCTCCCTATTTTCTTATTTAATTATATTTTAGTTGGTTTTGGAGTGCTAGTTGTTGAAAATAGTCTTGAAAGAAAGGTTGGACAGCTGCTTTCTTTTTATTATAGGAATTCCTTTTGTAGCAGTTGGGAAATACTCTGCTTTTATAACCCAAGCTTGTGTGGTTACATTTTGTTTATTTATTTTTGATATCAACTTGCCAACAGAATTCATATCTGTTATCACATTAGTAGGATTTATTTACTTACACCAATGGTTCTCAACCTGTTGCTTATGGATTGCTTTGATCTGTGCACTTAGAGGTCTGTAGAAGGTAGAAAAGAATATTATTAATCAGCTAAGGGGCCAGTACAAGGATTCTTGTCTGCATTGGGTAATTTTTGATAGTTAACACACACAAAAAAAATAGCAATTAATTTGAGACTTTAGCATTTTCATGTTGTGTGAAATCCTGTATTTCCAATAATGGCACAACTGTAAAACCTGTGTTTAAAGTCTTTGTATGCTCAGTTACTAATTGGTAGAGCTGTAGTGGAATATTTTATCAGAGTCTTTCTGGACCTTTCCTTAGGTTCCTGAGAGGATATTTTGAACCATTTACAGTTCATACTTTGCCTGTTGGTTATAAAGATCCTTTTTCAGGAGAGCTGAAGGAGGGAAAGGGAAGGAATGGGGACAAGTAGGGAGCTGCTCTGTTTGAACTAAAATGAGATCATTGACATCTGGGGCCTGTTAGGAAATGCTGGAGTGTGTAATTCTTAGAACCACTTGATGCAAATTTCTGTGCTTTCAGTGTTTGATAAGCTCCATGAGGCAATGCTGCTGTGAAGGTCCTTCCCTGAGACCCAAAGTTGCTTTTGAACTATGGAAATAAGGGAGTCATTTACCAAAATGTGTTGCCTATAATTTTAGCTTTTATTTTGTTGGAATTAAGCTACAATTTCAGCAACTCTGAAACCAGGGCACAGGGATTGTGTTACTTCTGGCCTAGTTGAAGGCCTGGTGTTGAGAAGAGCAAATGACACAGCAAATATATAACCCATGACTGGGGAGGGCAAGATTAAAACATGAATGAGTTCCCTGAGCCAAGAAACGCAGTGTTAGAACCTTCTAACTTTTTGTTGAGCAGAGGCTTGTTAATAAATATTAATAAATAATTGCCTGAAACTGGAAAAATGTAATTTTGGGTGGTAATTTAGTGTGTGTTTTCTTGTGATATACCTGTCCTTGCTCAGTGTAGATGGTTATTACCTATGTGGTGCTGGAATGCTCTTTTTGGGCAAAAAAAGAGTTAGAGTATGGAAAAGAATGTCAGCATGCTCTAGGACAGTTCCAGCTTCCTGGCTTTAGGAGAAGTCTTCCTTAAGGGAGCCCAAATTTCCATCAATTTAGTGTTTGGCACTGACAGAAAAGACCATGAACTAAAAAGACCTGACCTTGATGCTTCTTGTTTGTCTGTGTTTGTGCCAAATCCTTCTTTATCGTGTGCGGTTTTTCCGCTCCATGGATTTGGATGGGTTGAGGAATGTAAGGGAGGCATGGAAAGCCTGGCTTTGGAAGGAACAGGGCCTGCAGCCTGAGGAAGGACAGGTAGAGAGCACATGTATGAGGTAAAAGAAGTCCTTGGCATGTAAGAGCAGAGTACAATTTTAGAAGATTTCTAAAACAAAACGTAAGGAAATATGATGCTTTCAGACTATCATTTTCATGGAGCAGAACTGGAATTGTAGACAAACACAAGGTTAAAATATAACAAACATTACTGGAGCCTTAGAAAATGCCTTGAATTTGGCATGTCAGGTGTTGAAACAGCATAAGGAATGTTCCTCTTTGGTGCTGAGGTTCCCAAAGCAGAGTGTGCCTGACACTTCCTTTCCACAGTGAATTGATTTTTACAAACCCTGTTAATAATACACGAGGGGACAGCTCAGACTGGCAGTAAAGACAGGCTTGGTTTATCCCCTGAGTCTTCCTGCTGCTCCTTCAGTCAGGTTCGTTTTCCCTTTAACCATTCTGTGCTCCCAGCCTGCACCTCTGGGCACTGGGAATGATGGTTTGGGAATTGTGCAGCTGCCCAGCTTTGTGCTCTGACAGGTGCCAAAACGCTGAGTAAAGGGCAGGACCGAGCCCTGCTTTGTAGTTCTTGTTTGTCGTGTTCTGAACAAACAGTCGAGCAAACTGTGTTCCTTTTTTCCCCTGCAGGTCTTTGTGGAGGTGCTGTTTCAGTGGCACTGCTGTTCTGGCAGTGTCTTAGAGAAAACTCAGCAAACAGCCAAGCTGCTCATGCAGAACATTTATTCTTTTGAAGATGGGGCAGAACTGTTGCCTTGAAGTTCAGCTTTGAATTCACAGCGAGGAAAAAAAATACAGATTTTTCGCTTTAGGTGAAAAAGGCTTTCTGAAGCCTCTGTGATCAGAGGGAAGATGCTTCTGTGGCAGCACATAGTTCCCTGAAAAGCTTTTAGCTGGCTTCCAAGTTGGAGCAGGGCTCTGTCCCAGCAATGTTGGGAAGAGTCCCTCCTCCTCAGAGCTGGGGACTGGGAGCCAGAGGATCTTGTGATCTGAGCTCACACAGCTGAGCTGGTGTTTGCTTTCCACTTGTCATCATCCAGCTCTTGATCAATTTTAGCTTTTCAGTTCCAATCTCACATAAAAACCTTACTCTTTTTATCCTGCAGTTCTTGATTCCCTTGATTTCCATTGCAGTTCTCCACTCTCCAGTTGGTTTTGCTGGGATATTGCAACACTTGAAAAAAAGAGGACTTTAAAGTCAGTGTGTGGAGTGATTAAATCTATGTGTAATGTTAGTTATGCTGTTAAGGGCTCTGTTTTTCCTTCTTAAAAAGGAAAAGCAGTTTTAGTTTAAATCTCAAGATGAGATATAAACTACTTTTAGTTTGAATCTCACGATGGAAACAGCACCACTCAGAGAAGTGAGTTATTTTGATGCTTTCAGTTCAGACTTGGCGTGTTTTAATAGGAAATGGCCTTCAAAAGATACATTTAAAATGCTTTGGTTGTTACTGTAAAGCAGCTTTATAATGCATTTCATACACAGACTTTGTGTATGTGGAAATTCCTTCTGCAGGAGTTCAAATACTGATTTTTATGTCATGTCTATTTTTTATATACAGGTTTATTCCAGAGTTGAAAAAGCTTGAAGAATATATTTTATCCATGTTTGGGAAAAGATAGTTGCTACAGACAAGGGGGAGAAACGCTGGGATTGATAAAAAGATGAGTATGTTAAAACCAAGTGGACTTAAGGCTCCTTCAAAGACCATCAAGCACGGGGGTACATTGCTGAAAACACCTACACCTGTTGCAGCTGGTAAGGAATAGTCAACTATCTGAATTTTCCCCTTATCTTCTAAAAAAAAGTAGCTTGAATGCTGTGAGAATACTCTGGTTTTACTCATTACACCAAGGGGTTTTTGCTTGTATTTATGGTCTGAAAAATTAAATGTACAATTTGCAAAAAACTCTGAATTTACTAATTAACTGTGATCAAGCTGTCCCTGAGGAAACCTTGTCATGGTAAAAATACTTGGGTAATTTTTGAGGTGAGACTTGTGACTTCCACAAGATTTTTACCAAAACCTTCATTAAATGCATGCAGTGTCTCTGTCCTTAGATTTTGAATTACTGCATTCCAGAGTTTTCATAAGAAAATTTGGATTTGTGCTCTCCCTGCTTTTCCAAATGCGTTGACACTGAGTAACGATGCTCTTTGGAATCTCAGTGTGTTTGACTCCTATTGTTTCTCCTGGTTCCAGCTGCAGCAGAAAAGGCAGTTCCCAGTGAGAAGCCCCCAGGCCCAGCCCCTGCAGATGCCCACGAGGAGTTTGTGGACGATTTCAGGGTCGGGGAGCGCGTTTGGGTCAACGGGAACAAACCCGGCTTCATCCAGTTCCTTGGAGAAACCCAGTTCGCTCCAGGGCAGTGGGCAGGGATTGTCCTGGACGAGCCCATCGGGAAGAACGACGGCTCCGTGGCCGGGGTTCGCTATTTCCAGTGTGAGCCCTTGAGGGGAATATTTACCAGACCATCCAAGCTGACCAGGAAGGTTTTGGCAGAAGATGAAGCCAACGGTACCCAGACCTCCCACCCTTCCAGAGCCACCTCCCCCACGTCCACATCAGCTGCCAGCGCCGTGTCTTCGGCTGCTGCTGCGCTTCCCCCGTCAGGAATTCCCCAGAAAACCTCCCCGCTTGCTGCTAAGGAACATGCGACTCCTGCTCAGATGAGCAATCTTTCCAAGACTGCCAGTGAATCCATATCAAACCTCTCCGAGGCCGGGTCGCTCAAGAAAGGAGAAAGGGAGCTCAAAATTGGAGATCGAGTTCTGGTAAGATTCCCCTGCAGATTCCCCTGCAGCCTCTGGCTCTGCTTTGCTTTGGTTCGTTGTCATTTCGGCTGATAGTCAAAACTTTCCTGCTGGTTCCTGGTCAAGGTGCTGGAAATTTATGCTCTGGTTTTCTTTTCTGTAGTGTCTGCTGTGAACAAGCTCTTTGCCCGCTGGAGGAAGGTCTTTGCAATACCAAGAGAAAATGATTAATTTGGCAGTTTTTAATCTGTTGTGGTTTTGAGTATTTAACAACATATTTGTAGCTTATCTCTCCATATCTTCAAGAACAACATGCTAAATAATAAACCAAGCATGTGAGGCTTCCATGCAGCTCTTTTGCCCTGTCCAGGGTCATGTCTTTAGAAAGCAAAGAGGTCAATAATTGATTGTTCCTCAGTGGTGATGGGCAGCAACAGGAGCAGTCACATAATGCCACTGATCAGTCACATAATGCCACTGCTCACCCAGGAATTCCGTGTCTCCTGGTGATGTGCCACGTTACTTGGCTGCCCTTCCCAAATTCAGACACCCTGAATGCTTCTGCTGATGTATCATTTCACCTTTTTAAAAGGGAGCTAAGCTTTGTTAAACATTTTTATTTAAATAATTAGCCTAGAATGATGGTGTAAGCCTGTAATTTGGATCGATGCAATAGAGCATGGAGCATTTGTGATGATTGATTTGATAGACACCAAGAAAAGTGGGAAACCCTGCCTTGGAACAGTAGCCTTTGCTTGAAAAGGCAGTGGAAAGCTGGTGGTGTGTTGTTTTGTGTTGTATTCTTAATTTAAAGACTATGTATGTAGCTACAAATGTAACTGGAATGGCCCTTGTGTGCTCAGCAGATCTCTGATCACTGTAATATCTGAGTTGAGGTTTGATTTCCTGCCACGTGTATTAAGCTGAAGAATTGTCTCACTGTTATTTTGATACAATCTCTCGTTATTTACAATATAATTTTAAAATCTCCATTAGGTTAAAGCAAGGGCAGGTACAGGTGTCCTGGCATAGAAGACATTTTGGGGTTATTGTAAGGACATTGTGTAGAAAAATCTCTCATGGATTTTATTGTTTGTCCTGCATTGCCCCACCAGACAATGACTCAGCAGTAAAAGTGGATTGATATTTAAATTTTATTGTCTTTTTAAAGGAAGAATTTGTCTCCTCTTTCTGTTTAAAGAGAGCTTAAAACACAGGGCCAAGTTGAAGAAGGAGACAAAGGTGAAGTGAGGGCAGGGGTTGGCTGACAGCTGGATTTGGGCTGAGATGTGTTTTCTTGGAGTGCCAATGGAAACAAAGATTTACCCTTTATCCCTGGCTATTTCTGGCAGAGACTCCAGCCCTGGTGTCCTCCAGACAGAATCAGGGTTTAACCACTTGTTGGCCTTTTCCTCAAGGACCTTTGTGAAACTTTCTCAAGTTTCTTTGTTCCTCAACTCCTCTGGGGTGTCCTCCTTGGGTGGGACAGTTCTCTGGTGCCCGTGAAGGCATCGCTCCAACTGTCCTGTATCTAATTAGTGCAAATTACAGAAAAAGCACATCCTAAGTGCCACAGTTTGATAATAATAAGGTCCCAAATTCTGTTTGTTAAGTAGGACAGGTTAAACTTAGTATTTCATCCTCTCTGCTACCTCTCTTTGCCTTAAGTATTCCTCTTGAGTCATCAAATGGTAGTTTGAGGTTTTGAGGCAGCAGCATGTTGGTGATGCACATCTGTAATTTCTGTACCAGTATAAAACACTCTGGAATAGGAATGTTAAAGGGGCAGGATCCTTGTCTGCTGGTTTTTAACACTTTTGGGTCTTGTGCTAATTATTTGTTGTAGATCCCAGACTCTACTCTCATCATCTAACAATAATTCAGATGTAAATATATTAAATCACCAGGTTAGTGCAAATAATGCTCAACTTGACTGAATTCATCTGTTAATAATTTTATTCCCTGCCACTGCACTCCTGTCCAGCACTGTGGACTGGAGAGTTGAGGTGTCACTGAGTAATTCTGGAAACTCTCCTCAAGCACAGATTGTTGGGAAAGCCCTGCCTGTCACTTGCTGTAACTTGCTTGGCCATTCCTGCTCCAGCAGAGGTATAAATCCAACTGGAATGCTCTGTGTAATTTGGGTTTATTTATGCTGACAGCAGTCACTCTGCAGCAATATGTTCCCCAGGAGGATGAGAGGCTGGATGGAGGTTGTGTCCTCCCCTCCAAGTGACAATGTGGTGCCACAGCCACAAGACATGTTCCAGTCTGACTGTACCATTGCAGGGCTGCAGTGAGTAAATGCTGCAAAATTCCTCAGTTCTTGCAGCTTGGAGCAGCTGCTGGTGGATATTTCGTGAAGGTTCTTAGTAATGATGATTGTGGGCACGGGGGGGAAACAAGTGCTGGGAATTACACCTTGAAAATGGTGAACCTCCAGCTGTGCAGCACTGCAGTTCAGCACAGCAGTGGATTCAGGATAGACAAAAGCTCACTTGGGAGTCTTATTAAAAGAGCTAAATGGAAAATTATGTCCTTCAGGGCGGATTTGTAGATGGGGAGATGTAGCTCATAAGCCAGGATTACATTCCAGAATGCACTTCAGATGTGGCTCAGGTTTATTGATCTCAGTGTGTGATCTCAGGGTGGGGAGTGGTGACTGTTACACCAAAGTATTTCAGTCTGTTATTTTTTTTCCTCTAACTTGGATTCTAAAATATACTTAGTAGGAGTCACCTTGAAGGGATCAGTTCAATGATTTTAAGTTTCTTTTAGTTGTCAGTAACTGGCTGGTTTGGGGTGACCATTCAGTGAGAAAGGTCAAACCATACAGCTGGTTTCTGTGCCCAGCCTGGGCTATCGAGGGGCCATTCTGACAACATTTACTAATTCACATCTCAACTTGGCCTCCTTTTTGCTTTCCACAGATGTAAACCTGGCACAAGTTTGAACCTGAAATGTTGGGTTCAAAGCATTTCAGGCTTGGCCAACTGATGTTTCCCAACAGCTGAGCTTTGTTGGAACATTTTCCTTTTCCTCCTGAGACGTTTGTGCTGTTCCTCCCCATGAAAAGCATCTGTCAGCTCCTCACATTTACTTGTGTGTTGTCACAGCAAATGCTGCCTCAGTGATGTTGGGGTGAGGTGTTTTGATTAAATCTTGAGACTTAAAGCTCTGGTGCATGTTCTGTATTGTTTTATGTGGGTAGAAAAGATGTCTTGGGTTTATTTTCTTATTTCTTTGATCTCTAGTTGTTTCACCACTGTTTGTGCACTTAGAATTACCTGATGCTACGTCATCCCATCTTAGAGTCCCCTCAAATTTCTCTAGAACTGATATGTTTAAAAAATACAAAGATTTAAATAATAACATCCTTTAAATAAAGGAAGCTTCCCATGCACATATCCCTGATTTATTTGAATATGAAGACAGGTGCCCTACACAATCTTACCTTAATTCAGACAACTTAGGAAGAATAGTGGTTACATACAGATTGTTTGGGACACTCCTTCAGAGGGAAAGAAATTCCAGAGAAGAAAGGAAATAAAATTTCCAGACTGAGGGAGGGGGGGGAAGGAAGAAATATCAGAGAAAGGAAATTCCACTGCAAAAAAACAAATAGAGCTTGGAGGTGATCACCTGGATATTCCCCAAACCAGGCAGAGAGTCTCATGTGAGGCTGTGCTGAACAGTGTGATAGATGTGGAGATAAAAAGATGGAAAACAAGCAGCCTTGCTTTTTCAGGGAGCAGAAAACCTCTTTTCCCAAAAGACCTTGTATATTAGAACAGAAAAATTTCGTTGCCATCAAAACAGCCGGTGCTCCAAGGTATGGGATGTGTCAGCTGAGCTGTGTTCTGTGGATACCTGTGGAAAAATACTTGTAGATTTGCTGCAACAATCAGCTGCAGCTTTCCTTGTGTTTTCCCCTCAATTTGAAGATGACATGTTCAGTAAATTGGCTGTTAAATTGAGTTGTAAACATCAGAAAAATAACTCCCAGGAGACATCAATGCCCCTGAGGGAAATATAACAATCATGGAGAAATTCACCTTGTCCTATTGTCTTAGGATTTCTCTTTCCTGAGATTCCAGAGGAGTCAAAGCCAATCAAAACCAAATCAAACTAAACGAATACACAAGCTGAAGTATTATAGCCCCAAGTGGGTGTTCTAGTGGGAGAGATCCTTTGATTTCTGTAGTTTACTGCTCAAAGATGATTAAGCTGAAGCTGCACATTGTCCTCTGCTGTCTTGAGAGTCTCTGAGGATAAATCTGTCTCCCTCAAATCCCCGTTTATCTGAGCCATATTCAGCAACATGTGCCTAATTTCCCTTTCACCAACAAGAAACTAATAATGCTTCATGTTAATGTGTGGAAATGTTGGTAGATGAAGTGGACATTTAAAAGAACTGTGTTCTGTGATGTGTAACTCATTATTCAGCTTTTCAATTGGTGCAATGATGTATAACTTTTACTGGATAAAAATATGGTGAAACCAGGGAAAAGTTATTAATGCAAAGAGTCATTCCAACAGCTCTGTATTAGGCATAATTTCCATTCCTAACATATGATGTATGTTCTGGAATCTGGATGTGATTGAGCTGTTAGAACATTAACTCTGGGCAGCCTGAGCTCGTATTTGGGGATTCTGTAACATAGGAAATGTTGATGTGGAAATCTGCACTTCCCTCCTTGCCCTCACCCAGCCTTTCCTGGGTCAATGACACAGTGCCAGGTTGATTTTCCTGCTGAAAATCAGGCTCCACTTTCAGCATTTGAACTTGTATGAATAAGAATTCCCGGGCAAGAAGTGCCGGTGGCAGTGCCGTGCTGGTGCTAAACCAGCTGGGGAAAGAACAACAGAAAAGCAATTCAGAAAACAAATGACTTTCAGGCTCAGCCAGTTTGGGTTTCCTGGTTGAGCTGCAGCCAGAGAACCTGTTTGCCCCGGTGTTGGGAACACTTGGGATGTCTTAAGAGCCCAATGCAAAGTTGATTTTAAAAACAAACAAACAAACCCCTCAGAACTCCCCAACGAAACTTGTTAATAAAAGGGGAGAAGCTGCTTTGTATGGGGACTGCTGCCTGTACCAAAAGTTGAAGCAGCTTTGAGAGCTTTTTCCTGAAGGGACCAGATGCTGCATTTTAAATAAATAAATAAAAATCTTATCAACCTAAGGGGCCTGAGCCGTCTCAAGGGATTAAAGTGCTTTCATTCATTTAACCAGTTACAGCTTCATCCCAGGCTGCCAAATCTGCTGCTCCTGGAGCTGAGCTGTAAAGCTGAGCCTCAGCCCCCTCCATATGGTCACCCACCACTGCAGACTCCCTTTACAGGCATTGCTGGTGTGGCCTTTCTGCAAAGTTCTTCTCTGTGCACGAGTGACATGGAATTTCTCCTTCTTCCCTGCCTTCCTCCTTGCTCTGTTCTTCCTTCCTGAGCTCTGTGGTGATGGCACAGGCAGGGGTTGACAGCAGATTATTGGCAGATTTGTTTCCACCCATGTAACCTATCTGGGAGTAAACATGACGTAAGGCTGCCAACTGATTACATTCCAGGGCTCTTAAAGGCAGGGAAGGGAAAAACAAACTTCACATGGAGAGAGGAGTTTCTCCCTGTAGCAATAATTCTGTATTGTCCACGTGGAGCTTTTAAAATCTCCTTTTTCTGTTGTTCTTTTGTAACATCCTGAATAGAAAATGCACTTCTGAGTTTAGCCTGTTTAAAAATCTTATCACTGTTAAAAACCCAAATATTCAGCGATGGTGTTGCAGTTAAAGCAGTGCAAAAATACCCTGCACAAAGCAGATGAGGATGGAAAAGGAAGAAAAATTTGAAAGTTGGCAACGTGTGGTTGTTTTGTGCCAGTATTTGACTGCTCAGTCACACTTGTGCTTTATCCTGGAGCTGAGGTGGCTGTATGAGGTGCTTTGATGGCTTTGTCATGTTAAGTCAAGATGAAAGTAATTCTTATATTTATGTATGTCTACTTAGGCACAGCATTTGGGTGCTGTGAAGTACAATGTAGATTAGTTTGCTGAGTGGCTGCCAGAACATGAAATATGAGAATATATCTGAGGGATGAAGGGTATCCAAAGGCTTTGTCTGCAATTCATTGGGTGATTTTTCTCTGTGCAAACCTCAGCTTTCTTTAAATGTTACTTGTAAGCGTTTTTCAGGAGATATTGTTACCTCTCTGCTCACAGACAAATAAGATGTTAAATTTATCTTACAGCAAAGTGTGAGCTGTGTTTATCTGAGTCATTCTGTTTTGGCAACTCCTTATTTAACTTCCAATTACACGTGAGTTCCTGGGATGTAATGGCAACAATCCATGATGTTTCCACGTGCTTTGGTAATAGTTAATTCATTTTTTGTGTGTGGACTCCTTGGCTTCCCTTTTCCCTGCCTTCCCAAGGGGAATGAGATCCAGGAACATGTTGTCCTTGGTCACTTCAGCACAGGATGGGCGAAGGAACACTTTATTTACTTAATTTTAGTCTTTGCCTTTTTTTTTTTTTTTTTTTGTGGTACTGAATTCACTTGTGGCTTTTGTAGGATGGAATTCCTGTGAAGTTGGGTTTTTTTGCTTTCTTTGAGTTGACTGAGTGAATTGAATCTCAGTTGCACATCAGTTGTAGTTACTACCCTGTTTTCTTGGGGAAGTGAAGGGTTGTGTGGTAGCACAAGGTCTGTGGGAGTGTCTTATTTTTGCCCACTTTGGCCTCACTTTGGAACTTTTTAGTTGACTGCAACCAAATTGGGTAGAAAGAGAGAGGTTTTAAAAAGTTCTTCCAAGTTCCATGGAAACAGTCCAAGAAAAGGAGGAGACTCAAAACCACCAATTCTGGAAAAGCTGCAATTTGCCTTCACAGAATTTTGCACGTCAGAGAATCCACATGATCGAGGCTCCTCTGAACACTGTTCCCATCAATAGAAGCAGCATTTTTAGGGAGTGAAGTCACTCAGCCATAATCTCTGATGCCACAGGAGAACTGACACCATTAATCCTGCTGTTCACAGAATTGCTGGGCTGAAAAACCTGAATTACAGAGCCCAGTTTGAAGTTTAGGAGATGCTCTGGCACTGCTCAGTCGTGCCTTGATCCAGAGTCAGATGTTATGGAGATATTTTTAAAGGAAATAGGATAATCTGAAGCAAATATCTGTCTGGTATCTGTCTAATCTCAAAGAGAAAAAACAGGTAAAAACTAAAAGAGCAACCAGATGTTGACAAACTAAAACATGGCAGGTTTCTCAAACACAATTTGCTTTTTTCTTTGGCACTATAGATTTAATGGAGAAAACGCCACTCCATGCTGGGATTATTATTATTGTTATTATTATTATTATTATTATTATTATAATATTTTGAACACTACCTAACAGTAACTTCAAAATTAATTTGGCCTTTAGTGATATATTTAAAACTGTGTAGTTACATCCTTAGTTATTTAAAAAACCCCTTGGAAACATTGGCCAGAATTCAGAACAGAGCTGTAAAATGACTCAGGCAAGAGAAAGTATCTTGCAATAAAAGATTTGAAGAATTTAAGCTGTTAATTTACAAAGGGAAAAATTGAGGTGCCCTGCTTAGAACATGGGAGTACCTGCTGAGGAGCTCTGTCATCTCCCAGCTCAAAGCACAATGAGAGCCAGGGGCTGAAGGCCACAGTCACATTTGTTTTATTTAAAATTTAAATGTGTTTGCAACAATGGAGAGATTAACTATGAAAATATCCTGTCAGTGGAAGTGTTTCCTGATGGATATCAGCTCTGGAAACAGTCCCACACAGAGCTCAGCACAGTTACAGGGTTAATTACAGGTGGAATGGAAGGACCTGTTCCAGCAGAGCCCAGGAGATGATCCCGTGCTTCCCTCTGACCTTGAATGGGTGAACAAATCAATTAAATGCAATTTCTTTTGCCAACTGGAAAAGGTTCTGCTTAATTTTGAGAAACAAGAGAGAGAGGATTCTGATGAGAACCTGGTTAGTGGATCCAGGCAGCATGTGGTGGGTCTGGATGGGTTTTGCTTTTCCAAGCATGTTGTGGGTGCTGAATGGTCCTGGAAATGCAGAAATATCCAAGAGTCACCTCAAGCACTTGCTCAGGCAGAAGGGGAGACAGAACAATTGTTATTCACCTTTTCCCTCTCTCAGGGTGTAAGTGATATTGTTACACTTCCAGTGTTCAGACAGTGAATCCTCTTTTCCATGACCCCTCTCATTTTTTAGACCATCCCTCTCTTTTTCCCTGGATTACACTGGTTTATTTGTTTCCTGCTTCTCCTTATCTTTGGAAATGTGGCTCTGCAAAGGTTTTCACAAGCTTAGATGTGTCCTTTCATGAGGCAATTTTTAACCACTTCAGGTTTACAAACCCATTTTGCTACTTCACTTTACCTTGCAGCAAATTAGTATCAGTTTAGTTAGAATTGGGTAAATGGAATTTAATCACTTTTTTTATGTGTTTGATGTAACACTAGTGAATTCCAAGCAGATTCCTCACCCCACAGTGACCTGTGGTCTAACCCAGATTCTCTGCTGTGTTATTGATCTGTATTTTACAACTTGTCTGCATTGAGTGTGGCAACTGAAAAAAAGCTCTGGCAGTTCTTTATCTGACCTGCCTTAACAGGAATGAAGGTCATGGAAAACTGTCTTCATGGTAGTGATGTCCCATTTTTTTATAACTTTTAGAAACTTTCTAATAAACTTTTTTTCCCCTTTTCTTTTAGAAACTGGGCTTTTTATTTTTAGTCCTTCATGGGAAGTAGATCAGTTTTTGGTTCGAGGTTGGGTTTTTTACCTTTCTTTTTTTCTATAATTCTTATATAATTTTTAAATAATGTTTCTGTATTAAACACTACAATTCTGTAAGTACAGTTCTCTTTTCATATTGCTAGGAACAGTTCAGTGTAATCATGTCATAATCTTTTTCCCCTTTATGGCACTAATGTTACAGCAACTTTGATCATGAGAAGCCTTTACCCTCCTGTGTTGTCCAGTAGCACCTCACATTGTCCTACCAAGGGAATAAATTATGATTATTGTGTTGTCACATGCAGGGCACTAATTGCAGCTGGAGATAAATAATAAATACACTGTTTGGGGCAGATGTCTGGGAATGATTGGAAGCCTTGAGTAGTCTCAGGCTTTCCAGAGTGGTGCTGACTTGTTTTAAAGCTGAAATTTTGAAGGCTTTGGCTTGAAACTCAGCAAAACTGCATTTACAGCCCTTTGCTGATGCTCTTGGTGAGGGCACACAGAAAGCAAGCAGAAATGGAGGAACTGGTTATTCCAAGATGCTGGAAAAAACCAAAAATTCCTTGGCATTCTTCCTTGCATCTTGTTCTAAAATAAGGCAGCACCATGGTGACAGGACGAGTCACTCTGCTCTTCCTCCCGGGGAGCTCCCGTTGTGCATCCCCATATGTTCTGGGATATGAATCCCTGCTTTTGCTCACTCCCACCAGGCCTTGGGTCACAGTTCCAACATCCAGGCACTGGGATGGCTGGAGCAGGTCCAAAGGCACTGGGCAGTGCTGAATTCTTCCAGACTGTTTCCCAGTTTGGGATTTGAATGGAATATCTTCAGACTAACTGGACATTTATTACTAAATGTGGAAGATGAGCAGGGCCAAGGGATGAAACCAAAAGGGATGAATATTCTGCACCCATGTTTAATCTGCCTTATCCTGGAGCCAGCATTCCTGGCCTGGAGGTTTATTTACAGTGTGGCTTGGAGGGAACAGATTGCAGCAGTTTTTCCTGTCCCCGGGAGCCTTTGCTTGGAGTGATCCTATTCCTCTAAGCTCTCACCTTGCCTGCCCCTCTTCCCTGCCCATGGAAAGGTGCTGAGTGGGTGTCTTTAGGCAATTCATTTATGTTGTTTATTACAAAAAATCACCACAGAACACGCACTCCACAAAACAGCAATAAAATTCCTTGGCCTGGCTCAAGGGTTCTGGAAAAGGAGCTGAGGAATCCTCTGTGTCACCCCAAACCTGACTGTTGTCTTTAAGGGGATGCTCCTTGTCTGGGCCATTGTTCTGGTTTTCCTGTCTGATTTCTTTCATGGCTTTTTAGAGCTTATTTTGATTTAACTTTTGTTTTTTTCAGGCAGAAAACTGTACAAAATTGAGCAGGAAACAGCATCTAGCCAGTCTTTTTACCTAAAGATATCTTCCAAATTTACCTATAGAGAAAAAACATCTAACAAAACAAGACAAAAAAATTATAAAAAACTGCCTAAACTTACTAGAAAAGGAATAAGGAGAAGGAAAACTTGGAACACCCATGTTTTTCTCTCACACTACTCAGCTAAATGTTATTTTTATGTTTATACTTAGGATAATGGTATTTATCCTCTAGAAAAAGTAGATTATGTCTGATGGGGAATAACATATCCCTCAATTTAAGGACTAGTTCTTTCCAGGAAATCCTTTAACAATATTATATATTCTTTCTTCACCACTGTGCCACAGAGCTCTGGATTCTGTGGAGCTCTTGGGCTGGTTACAATTCTCTTTTTCTGGTGCTTGTTTTCCAAGAGGGGAAGTTTGTGTGTTCTCTGCCAAGAACACCAGATACCAAACGTTCTACTAGTTACTATATTAGGCTGAGTCATGATAACTGTAAACTTTGTGTGTTTTTATTCCATGGAGAGTAATAATTTGCTACAGAGCCACTTAAAGCAAGAGCTAAAGGTTGTTTCCAGACTGTCTCTAATGAGACAGAAGGAGCTGCCACCTTAAACAGGGACTAGAGATGCCTCTGTCACCTTTGTCACTGAAGTAATATCAAAAAAGGAGAATTATTCTCCCTGTTTTTCTGAGGTTTGTGTGGAAAAAGAGCTGCCAGACTTCCCAAACTCATTCGTGTGAGTTCTCTGCTGCGCTGTGATCACTCACCTTAATTTACAGCACAAGAAGCTCGTTGTTCTCCTTTAATCCTGGGAATTTCCTCCCAGAAATAGAATGTCTATGGAAAAATGATGTGCAATCCTAGTTCACTTTTTAGTGTATATTTTGGTAGCAGGTCACATCCAGGCTCTCTGCTGAGGCCACAAAATATTCCTCTTTGGATAACGTGGGCTGGAACCCACAAACGGACATTTTCAGTGCCATTGCTGTGCTTTCCACGTGGAATGCTGGGAATCTCTTGAAGAGCTTTCATTACATTTTCCTTGTTTTCACAATACTGGATTCAGGCTGAACAGATTTCCACAAATTTAGGGCACAACATATGGTCCCTGTGACCTGCAAGAGCCCTGCAGTTCTGGCTGCTGGCCCTTCCTGGCAACTGGTGGCCACACAACACCTTTTCCTCCTTCACTTCATTTAATTCTTCCCTCCCTGGGTGTTATAAAAAGCTGTAGCTCAGAGACACTGCAAGTCATTGGAATTGCTGTAAATATTTCAGGTTATAACTTTGAAATCAGCTGATTTCTAGGCTTTCCCTTAGGAGTGTTTGGGGGGTTTTTTTGTTTTGTTTTTTCTTTTTTAAGTGAAGAAAAGATTAAGGAAATGATTGTTCCCTTTTTAAGGATTCATGTGGTTATGTCTCCAGTTCTGCCAAGTGCTCTACATTGTGCTTTATATCAGATTTAAATACAAGAGGGTTGTTCTATGTATTTTATCTGAATTATTCCTTAGAGAAAATATGAAAGGATTTTTTTCTCATTTCATTTCTTTTACTTTTCCTCAGAGAATTTGAGTAAGAAATAAGCAGTTCTTAGAAATCCTTATCTGCTGATAGAAATTTGTTTGAAACAAATATCTGTTCAGTATGTTCAGTATTCAGGTTATACTGGGTGTTGTTAATGTATTTTTGGTCTTACAGACATATCAAGTCACCTGCTGGAATTGTGGCCTTCAGTCATTACAGACTTTGAATACCAAATTGGACAGAAATGCTAAGAAAGTGATTTTTATTTCATTTTTTCTTCTTTTTGGTTGTGAAGATCTGTATTTGTTCCACATCAAAACAAACTCACGAATTAAAAAATCTGCATTTTGAAATCAGAACTGGTCACATGATTAACGTGCTTTGTGCACGTGGTTATGCCAGAAGCTTTTTCATTGTATTTGGTGTTTGAATTTGGAAATGCATTAAATACAGGTGTGTTTTCCTGCTTTAGGTTGGTGGGACAAAAGCTGGAGTTGTGCGTTTTTTGGGAGAAACAGACTTTGCTAAAGGAGAGTGGTGTGGAGTGGAGCTGGATGAGCCCCTGGGAAAGAACGATGGAGCCGTGGCTGGAACGAGGTTGGTCCATCATCCATTTGCCTTCTAAGATTTTTCTCTGCAGTCTCTTTTGGTTTTTAATATCTCCATGAAAGTTTTCAATCAAGGCAGGGAGGCTGTGAACCTGAGTGTCTGCTGATGGGTGGTACACGATGACTTGAATTTTATGAATTTTCTGGAAATCCGGATCAACCCTCCATTCATGGGATGAGCTGATCTCTCCCACTCCCATGGGGCTTTTATTCATAGCCTGGTAATGGAAAGCCCAATTTCCTGCATTTGGAACACCTACTTGATTTCTGAATGCTCAGCGAAGAAAATCTCTGGGTATCTAAGAGCTGTACTTAAAGGAAATGTTCCTGAATCCCAGGGGTGAAAGCTCCTGTACCAACAGTTACCTCATTGTAGAGGCTGGGAGCAGTGGAGCTGCTTCCTCCAATAAGTCCCACTTAGAAAGCATTAATTCACACCACAGTGTGACTTTCTTTCTGATTTGCTATAAGGAACAGTCTTTTACCTCCTTAAAAAGAGGTTTTACAAGGATTGTGCCACCTTAACATGGGTGATCACAACTTAAAATTATAAGTGGTATTTGTTTATATGTAATCAAAGATATATATTCTGTATAATCAAATATGCATAAAGAGTATGTATGTGATATAAAACTACTTGATCTAATTAAAATCTACTTCTTATTTCTAACTCTCAGCCATCACATATTGTTGGCAGCTCAGAGGGAGAGGAAAGTTAACGCGTGTAAAACTGACTCTGAATGGAATTTTTTTAGGAAATAGAGCTACAGCTCAAGTGGAATTTCTGAAGTCTGATATAATCATGCTTCAGCCTTTCAAAATCCCTTTTCCAAAAAAAATATGATTGCAGTGTAGTGTAGATGAGAGACACCAGCTGTTCCATTAATACTTTCAGGCTCCTGCTGCGGAATTCTTTGTGAAGCCAGACCGTGCGTGTGAAAAGAAGTTGATTTATACTCTCATCTCCTTACTTTGCTTTTTGGAAGGTACTTCCAGTGCCAGCCCAAGTATGGATTGTTTGCCCCAGTGCACAAGGTGACCAAGATCGGGTTCCCCTCGACCACCCCGGCCAAGGCCAAGGCCGCCGTGCGGAAGGTGCTGCCGACGCCCACGGCCCTGAAGCGCAGCCCCAGCGCCTCCTCCCTCAGCTCCCTCAGCTCCGTGGCCTCTTCCGTAAGCAGCAAGCCCAGCCGTACAGGACTAGTAAGCTCCTTTTTCTGTTGCATGCTCCCCATCCCCTCAGGAGTCCACAGGAATGTGCAGGAATCCACAGGAATCCACAGGAATCCACGTGCCCGTGGTCGGCGTTGAGACTAGAGCAGAGCACGGCACCCGTTAGTTGTGCTGGTTCCACTCAAAGCATGCACGAGGGAAGGAAATCTTAGCTAGCCCTGGAGATTTGAATATTTAATACATGTATCAAATATTTTGAATATTTGATTCAGGCTAACAGTGATTGCGATAAGAAAGGGGCTTATGGCACCACCAAACCGGTCTCTGGCTGGAACCTCCATCAATTGTTCTTTTTCACTGCCTCTCTCATAAGGGGTTTGTGTTTGAGCTAAAGCTTCCACGGACCTCACTTGTTTTATTCAGCAGGAAGCTTCAGATTGTCTGAAATGCTCCAAATTTTCTTTGTAAAGAAAGAAAATTTCTTTGCAAAAGAGACCGAAAGAGATGAGTCAGCTGAGAAATCCAGAAGTAGCAATTGCCAGGTCCTTGCTGACAAAAAGCCTCTTTCTTTTCTTTTAGATTTGGTTTTAATCTGTGAATTCATAAAGGCTAAATGTTGCCAAGTGCAGTGGCTCAGGTGAATTCTAACAGTACTAATTCCACCTAATACACTTACTATGGATTCTTTTAAAGTTGTTTTGTTACATAAATGTTCTAATCTTGGGTTGCAGCAGGAAGACGGAAATCTGGGAAAGCTGAATTTTGAGAAGTCTCTTTTAAGGCAACGAAAAGCATAGAAATAGTTGGGTTTTTCCATGGTCACCCTAGATTTTTTTCTTCATTTTTTTTTTAAGCCAAAGTCCATAATTGCATTTAATTAGCAGGAGGTGACTCCCAGTGGTGTGGAACTGGTTCTCTGGGACAGTGTCCCACTGACCGGCAGGTGCAGAGGTGACCTACCCTGGTCCTGCAGGACTGAAGCAGATTACAGAGGTCAGCAGCTGGTCAGGGCACTGGGGTTAATACCTGACCACAAAAAGGATTTTTATTTGGCGCAAACACCGGGACTTCATTACTTAATCCAGGGTGGAAGTTGCACTTGCAGCTGCAGAGTGCCCTCTAGTTTGGGATCACTGCACTGACACGTGGAGCTGCCTCAATCCATGAGGAAAAGCATAAATATGGACTTCAGTGTTTTATTCCACATGCTGTGATCCTCGAAGTTACACCTTGTGAAGGTCTCAAATATATTTGCTTATTTTGCCTCTGTTGTGCTCCAGGGATTTTGCATGATTTGGGCCATAAAGCACAAAGCTGCTGTAATCCATTACTTCTGGAATTAAAATCCCGTCTTTCTTCCAACTCTTTCAGGCAACACGAACATTTGGTGGCCATTCAAGTTAAAAGGATTGTCTGAATAATTTGGAGACTTTTTCTTTAAAAGTTAAGCTGCTGAGGAAACAAGATTTCCTGAAATCAGTTCTGACACAGCAGATTTCTTGTGCATCAGTTTTTAGGAAAACTAAAACTTCCCTGAAAATTGCTGGACTCTCACACAGTCTGCTCAGCTATTCAGGGCTCTTGCTGTTTTTCCTGTGTCAGACAAGCAACTGTCAGGTCATTTAATGTTAAACTGGGGAAAATAAAGTCATTTAGATGGAAAAGGAGAAGGTACAGCAGGTCACAGGAAGCATTTGCTTTACTAACCCCGTGTTTGGAGAGGCTGGAGATATCCCAGTTTCCTTTCCCTGGATGCAGAGTGGTTTTTAATGGATTTCCTTTGTGAAGTTGACAGAAACCTCTTCCCGGTACGCCCGGAAAATCTCGGGAACCACGGC
Organism: Manacus vitellinus; assembly: GCF_001715985.3. Lineage (NCBI taxonomy): Eukaryota > Metazoa > Chordata > Aves > Passeriformes > Pipridae > Manacus > Manacus vitellinus. The sequence goes on from NW_021940379.1 coordinate 2,902,697, forward strand.
CCTGCAGGAGGCCCTGAAGGAGAAGCAGCAGCACATTGAGCAGCTCCTGGCAGAGAGGGACCTGGAGAGGGCAGAGGTGGCAAAAGCCACGAGTCACGTGGGGGAAATGGAGCAGGAATTGGCCCTGGTTCGGGATGGACACGACCGGGTAAGGGGGGGTGAGGGCTGCTCCTAAACAGGGAGTACGAGGTGGGGTTCTAAAAGTAAAGTTATCCATTATATCAATATATATAATAATAGTAATATCCATATAAATCAATATGATACCCATGTAATAATAACAGCCATATCTATATAATGCATAATATTCCTCCTCGTTGCTCAGCACGTTCTGGAGATGGAGGCAAAAATGGACCAGCTGCGGGCCATGGTGGAGGCAGCTGACAGGGAGAAGGTGGAGCTCCTCAATCAGCTCGAGGAGGAGAAAAGGTACCCAAAAATGTCTTCAGGAATTAATTCTGTTAAATCAGACTTTTATTGGTGGCTTTCAGATATGAAACAAATTTTGAACGATGGGCAATTACTGTGTAAAATCATATTGCAGTTTGTTAAAATTTAATGAAGAACAAAACCACCCTCCAGTTTGGAGAGGGGAAGCCAAAGAAAGTGGATTTGCTCAGAGGCTGTAAAACTATTGTTTATAACTGATTTTTATCCAACTCAATACTTGCACTATTGTTTTCTACTATATTTTATTCCTCCTCATATGAAATTAATGGATTGTACCTCATCTTTTTGAAACACTTTTCTTCCACTTCCAAATGAAAAGGTTGATCATCTCATTCCCTGACAGTTCTGGATTAGGAATTTACATTTAAATCTCTTGTGAATAATTCATTACTGTTAGTTTTGTCTATATAGGGGATGTCTCTTGCAGGCAAATCATCAAAGCCATTAATTCTAATGCCTTTTCTAATTCCCTTTCATAACCATTAGAGGAAAGAACTGAGATTACCAAATAGGTGAGGTGGGGTTGGGAAAGGAAATAGTCTGATAAATTGTTGGGTCAAGGTTAGGTGAGGAAATTGTGATAAATTGATTTAGTGGGTTTGGAATACTTTGGAAGAGTAAAGTCTGTTTAGAAACCCACTGTGAGTGTGTGCCCCTGGAGCCAGTCAGTGTTGGCCTCTCTGAGGGGCCTAAAACCAGAGGTCACAGCTGGAAAATGCAGTGGTAAAAAGGGCAATTCCTTTACAATTTTCCTGCTGCCTTTTTGTGGGACCCAATAGAACAGAATTTTCAAAGCAAACAGTCGAGTTTGATCTGGAATTATTTGTATATTCTCCCAACCCTTCCAGGCTTATTCACTCTGTGTTATGTGTTCGGGTCAGTCTCAGCAGTGACCCAAAGTCAATCTTTAATCCCCTGTTCCCAAAGCACTGGTGAGACCCACTCCCAGTCCTAAATCCTTATTCTTTTATTTTGGACTCACATCACTTGTAACTCTGTTTGCAGCAGTGATTTCTGTATCTGTCAGCCAAGCTGTGTGTGTAATTCCAAGGAAAGGAGAGATCCTTGTCTCTTCCCTTGCAGCATCTTAGTGATGAAAGATCAAGGGGAAAAGGAGGAGATCTGGCCCCTTGTTCATTGGGATATACCAGAGTCAGGGGAGGGAAGCAATAACTTCTTAAAAATTTGATTTTAAGTTAGATTTTGGCTTCTCTCCTCCCCGATCCCATTCTGAGACTCCTGTGTGGACAAGGCAAGGCTTGTGCTCCCCTTCTGCATCTTGCAGTTCATCCTGACCCCCAACATATTCCTCAGTCCTGGAGACTGGATTCAGTGTGCCCAGCACACATCCAGGCCTATGGATATTTTGGATGTCTCCTAAATTTCTGCCTGTTTCTTTGAGGAATGGTAGAATATATGGAATGTGGGATCAGACTGTTCATTTCGGTCACTCTCTCAAGGACATGCAGGAGGGTGAAAGGATGAGAGAATCAGTGATGACTTAAAGGGTGAAAGGATTAGAGAATCAGTGATGACTTAAAGGTTTCCTTTTTAATTCATCAGCAAATACAACAGAATACACTTTATGGGGTTGCAGGAAGGCCCGTGCCTCCCTTTGTCAGTGATTGTTTAAAGGGAGCCCTTTTCCCTCCCTCTGATGCTTCCTGGGAGAGATTTCTCCTTTGTGTTTCGGGCACTTTGCTGGGGTGATGTCCCTGTAGTTCTGATTTCCACTGAAAATGAGTTTGAAAGCATTTTTCTTCCAAAGTTACCTGAATTTTAATGAGTTGTCCCCACAGGAAAGTCGAAGACCTTCAGTTCCGTGTGGAAGAAGAATCCATTACCAAAGGAGACCTCGAGGTAAAACATCTCCAGCTTTGTAAACAGAATATTTAGGAGGGCAGAGGAATGCATTTAGTTTGGGTTAAGAGCACTTTTCTCTGGAAGAGAAAGGCGGGAATGATTAAAAAATGCAGTATCCACTTCTGCAGTCCCTGAGTAAACTAATTGTCCTGAAAGTGCAGGATTGCACCCCAAATTCCATGCATTTCTGCAATGGCTGTGCAGTGGAATGGTTGTAGTTGTTCAGAGTACTTAAATTAATTCATAGAAAGTTCTACCTTTTGATATTAAACCAAAACAAACAAAAAATCATTTTGAAGTTATGAAATTGCAAGTTAATATTTAAGCCTTTAAAAATGAATATTGAAGACTAGTCTTGTTTGATCAAATTTTTGAGTAATCCCTGTGCTTCCCTTAGGGAAGATGAATTGATGAGGAGTGTTTTATCCTGACAGTGTTGCCCATAAAATGTAAACAGCAATGCATGTGTGCAGCTTTTATCCTTCTCCTGTTTGTATAATTATAATGTTGGGCTAAACACAGTGTGTTATTACACAGTCAGGAGAGAAAACATTTAATAAAGGATTGCTCTCAGATATTTGAACACTACCAATTTTTATCCTAAGATTCAAATTAAAAAGCAGAATACTTTTTAGTTGTTCTGTTGTTGTCGAATTAGAAAAATACTAGAATTTCTTGCACAGCATAAAATACAAATGTAATTAATTTATGTTACTGTAAAACATTTATGATTTAAGTGAAGCCTTATGAAAATTATTCATTTCATATAACATTTCTTTTATTTTAGTCTTCCATTCATTTTAAGATACCTATCTAGACTCTTCATAGAATGCTCCTTTTATTGTTTAGTCCGTGGAAATATTTGAGTTTTTTATTTTCTGTTAAATCAATCGATAGTTGTGACAAACCATCTTAAAGCCTCTGGTTTGTCAAGATGCATAACTTGGAGTTTAAACTGAATTCAGGCTGATGAAATGTATCCTGTTGCTTGTGTTGGAATGGTAGTGCTGAGTCTGCAGGTGAAACATTTCTGTTTGTTTGTTTTTAATTTTACTGATAGCGAAAGAGGCAGATTTCGGAAGACCCTGACAATGTAAGAGGGCACTTCAATGTGCAGAGACATCCCATGTTAACAGATTGTGTGCAGAAAATGCTTCTACTGATTCACTAACTGCATAATCTGTTATTGAAACCTCGACTCTGGTATTTGTGTGCATGTTGCTTTCAGAGCAATTCCGGCCTTTATTGGAAGGAATGTGTGTAGTGACTAAATCCCCGTTAACTGAGACAGGGTGAATGTGGCACTGGATTCTTGGGGGTCCAAACCTCTGCAACCCACTGGAGAGTGTAGGGGCATCACTGACCAGGATGCTGAAATAGCCTTCATTTAACTGTAGGATTTCAGCTGTTTTCTTCACAAGCCCTGCCTGTTTTCCTCTGAGCTCCTGCTGCTGTTCACTAGATGTAAAGTGCAAGTAGCCAGTTAATGTTTCTGTGCCCACCTCCCCTTATTTCTTTCCCTTTTTGGTATGAAATGCCAAAGGGGAGAGATGATAAAAACCATCTGAACAATTAGTGTGCAAAGCTGCCTGATTTTACTGTAGCTTCTCTTGAATTATGTAGGAAAATTATGTTACTCAATAGCAGAAATGGCCTTGCAAGCCCTGAGCAACCCCCTTGCTTCCATAGCTCAGAAGAGAGGAGTTTTAAAGGAAAATTTATCCCAGGCTGCCTCCTCTGCTGCATCCCCAGCCAAGATAGGAAGTTCTCAAGGCTGAAACTGGTTTCCTGTGCATTCTTGGTGTTCTCAGTCTCCACTCAGGCTGATGATGTGTTAGAATAACTCTGCATGTGCACTCCTGGTTCAATCCTCTCTTTACTCCTGATTTCCCTATTCTGATTTTTCCATCAAAAATGGACATCTTTGCTCTCCAAAGGAGAGAAGTGGGTGATCACTTGGTTTTTAGGCTGATCCTTCAGGATCTCAGTGGTGTTCTGGGACTGTTATCCCAGCACAGAGGGACTGGAGGGGTCTTGCCCCACCCTGGAACTGATCATCTCAGCATTTATGGCTTCAGCACAATTTCACACTCTGGAGAAATAACAGTGAGGTTTATTCTGAAGTGAAAGAGCAGCCACAAGTGCTGCAAAAGCTGATGTCCAGTCTCTGAAGTTTGGGTGGAATTCTTTAAGGTTCCAGGCAGAGAAAAGCTCTCCCATTCCCACATCACTGATCCAGCTGCAAAGCTTTGGAGAAGGGGAAGATGCTTCCTTTGCTTTCATTGTCTAGGTTTTTGTTTCCTGTCTTTCTTTGCCATCAAAGTTAAGGTTTACAGTCAAATTCTTCTCTTTCTGCTCTTCTCAGTTCGCTGTGCTCTGGGTCTCCTCAAGGAGAACCATTATCATTGGGAATTTCTCTCTACATAATGATCATTTTGAGTGATTCAAAATTCTGTAGTGATTTTTACCTCAAGAAAATGGAGCCTGTCCCTTGGAAATCAGACTTGATTAAAGGATAATCTGTCGTACTCTAAATGGGGAAAAAGATTTCTAGCAAAGATGTCCAGAGTATTATTTTTTTAAATCTTTTATTTGCATTTTGGTAGGATTTTAACTTGTTTCTGTTTGTAAGAGACAAGACTTAAAAAGAACCCAGTAATCAGTAATGGTGTATCTGATCTTTGCAGTAGTAAAACACTGTCTGTAAAATTACTGATCAAAGTGTTTGGGGTTTATGTAGCATGGAAAAACATATTTTCCAAAGGCATTCGGGGAGAATTCTGCAACTGTCAGGTTTGGGATTTCTTGGTTTTTAGTAGATCCTTTGAGTTAAAACAAGGAAGGTATGAATTTCCAATTTTTAAAATAGATTACTTTTCATACTTAAAATTTTGCTGTGCATCAGAACTAATACTGACCTGTGTCAGAAAAAAAAACTGAATGTAGCCACTTACAAAACAGTTATTTCCCTTAGAACACTTAATTCCATTTTCAAAACCTGTGGGCAGCAAAAAGAGTAATCTCTGTTCTTGTGGAGCATTTCCCCCCATATCCACTGAAGATCTTCCAGTGAGAGAGAAACAAACTTTCATAAAATAGTCAAATCTAAGAAGCAACTTTTAGTGTTTGTGGATTTTATGTCTTCAAGTAACCAAGTAACTCCACAGTAACACAGCCAACTGTTTCCAGCTGGGAAGAAAAAGGTTTAAAGAATTAACTGCCCGGATGTTGCATGCTTTGGGAAGGAAGATAACCTGCTGCTGTCAGAAGGAATTCTGTGTTTGGAGAACAGGCCTGGAGCAAAATGAGAAGCTCATCCCATCCCACTTGCTCTGCAGGGACCACAGAAGGTCCTTGGCTGCTGTGCCTGGTTTGGAGGCAGCACTGCTCAGCTTTTCACTCCAGTCCCACAGTTCTGCAGGGTTTGGGTATCATTGCAAAGGTGGAGAAGCAGCAGGTCCTGCCACTGTGCACACACAGCTGCCCTTGGATTCCTGAATGAATCCTGGTGGGATTCATCCAATCCAGTGCTCATGTTCCAGGGCTCTCCTCTGTCCATTCTAGTTCACAGTTTTGAACTGTGTTACTTGTTCTACAGGGAATTAACTGGGCAGTCCAACTGTGTAGAGAGAACTTTCATCAGCACCAGTGGATGCAACTTCTTTGGTTAATAAACACTTTTTCAGCTTCACTCAGTCTTCTGAAAATCCACCTTGTTCCCACTGTGGCCAAGCCTGGAAAGCTGCTGTTTGGAAAAGACCCTGTGAAGCATCAATAGGTTTTCCCAATCCTTTTCATTTTTGGATTGTTTACTAAATTTAAATAAGGGACCTGTCAAGACTGATACAGTACTTGAATCTCTGCACTTCAGAAATAGGCAGAAATAGGAGGTTCTTACCTCTTTATATTTCTCTTTCCTTTTTTCTCTTCTCCACTTCAGAGGTGCAGATCAGCTTTGAACTCCCTGCTGGACTTTACTGGCACCTCCCAAGTTTCAGGCTCCCTCGCAGGCCTCTGGCAATATCTGGATATCAAGCCAGAATATCCAATATTCTGTGTTCTTGCTAACAATTTCACCTGTTTGTAAGCAAAAGGCAGGAGATACCTGCTCACTTAGTTTCATCTGTGTCCTGCTCCTCTTTAGGAACCTCTTAGAATTCCAAAGATCTTATTTTCTTTTTCCTTGCTTCCACATCTTGTTCAATATATTTAGACTTCTGTGACTGCAGAGCAACCAGGCTGATACTTCCTTATCTGCTTCTGGGGAATCTTGTTACTTAAACAAGTACTTGTTGCTTTTCCTTCCTGGAAGAGGAGAGGGAAAAATCAGGAGGGTTTTGGAGTGGTAGACAACCCCTCCTTTCTATTCAAAGAATTCAAACCACAGTGGCAAATGAACCTTCATGTTCTAAGGTCTTGGCTAAAAGCAGTTTTATGGCTGGGACTTGAGAGACAGCTACTATAAAAAAACCCAGAAAGTTAAAGTTTGGATTTATCACATGAGCCTCAGTGTGGAATTTTGTCTCCTGGTTAATAAATAAATTATTTAAAAAATAAACCCAGCACATTAAAAGGGATGACAGGGAAAGGGACTGACCATCCTGTTAGAACAGGCAGGGATATATATGCACATATATATATATTTATTACATAACTACTCTAATTTGTGCCAAAAACCTCATGTACTGATAAATAACTCCTACTCAGCTGCATGAAACCTTTTTGTTCCCATTCCTCCGTTTGCCGTTTATTTCCGTTTGCCTTATTTATTCATTTCTTTATTTTGCCATGTCAGTCCATCCCCCCCTTCAGCCCATGTTCCTCATCCACAGCATTTCCCTGTCCATTTTCTCCACTGCATCCTCTCTGCTCATCACTGGTAGAGGCCTCTGGCAGCACGGCCTGCATGTGGCTCCCTCCTCTCGTGCTGGCATGTGATGGTGGCACCGTTGTGTCTCTTCCTCTCCCTTTTCACTAACAGACGCAGACCAAACTGGAGCATGCCCGCATTAAGGAGCTTGAACAGAGCCTGCTCTTTGAAAAGACCAAAGCTGACAAACTCCAGAGGGAGTTAGAAGACACTAGGGTAATGGATTTCACTCTTTGGATAACGACACTGCTTTGTGTGGGGGAGATTCCTGGTGACACGTCTTGGGTGTAGCACGGGCTCAGACAGGTCCCTGCTCCTGCCATAGAGCTGGAACACTTCAAAAATTAGCTTTATTTTGGTGGTGTGTGTATGTGTGTGCCTGTACACGTGTCCTCTCTCCTGGAGGAATTCAGGTAAGATGCCTTCCAACTGCAAAATCCTTACTCAGTTCCGAATGTAGCACAATGGGACCATGAATTGACATAAAAGTAGCAAAGTGGGACCATGAACTGACATAAAGAAATGTTCACTGGTTCATTTTAAGATGTAGCAAAGTTCATGAAACCCCCCAAAAAATAAGATTGAATGTGCCAATCCTTTTAACACAAACTTAGTGTTTGGGGCTTGGTTTCTGAGGTCTTCAGTAGTTGCTGTACTTCTTGCTTTGCTAAATCATGGTTTGCAGGGGCTTTTTAGCTCTTTTTGCCCACCAATGACATAATCTTTTAATGGATATCTCAGTAGCATTAGCAATACTGTTGCCTGCCAAAATATTACTGGATATACTTTATCCCAAGTCAGAAGTTCAGCAGATATTCTAAAGGATATAATATATATCCACACACACACATATATCCGTGCTCACACATGGGGATTTTCTTGAAGTTGAGGTAGGATGAATAAAAACCCCAGGATGAATAGAAACCCAAGAACATACTCTGAAATAAGTACTTTTAAAGAGCAATTGCAGGTAAGTAATATTTTTTTCAGGATGTTGGTATAATAAGGAGGTTGAAACAGTAACTTTCTAATTAGAATTAATTGTGGGAGCTTTGCTGTGGCACAAAGTGCTTCAACAGAAAGCTTGGATAGTGAGGACACTTTTTCAGGGACAATTAAGTGGATGTGGAAGGAATTTCAGAGGATTTATAGGCTGAAAATGTGTTTATAATTTTCTCTGACATCTCAGAGCTGGGATGAGATTAATTTGGAGGCCTTATTTCAACAAGTAAAGACCTCGAGGTTCTCTGTTCTTTCCCAGTCTGCTTAAAATGGTTCTGAGAAACACTTTGTTAACCATTGCTAATATACATCAGTGCAGTTTGTAAGTTGTTCAGTAAGTTGTTATTTCTAGGTGACTTCAGAAAAATGGATTTAACTGAATTCCATCCTTGGAGAGAATATATAATATGTGTTTAATACAAACTTGTGGACATTTTTCTTTTTTTTTAAAGCAATTTGCAACACTCAGTGGATTCTTTTCAGCAAGGCCTGAGTGTCTTTGTGTTAAATGTATCTTTGATAATTCTTTCTTCTTTTCTTAAAACACTCTTGATCACAGGTGGCCACAGTGTCAGAAAAATCCCGTATCATGGAGCTGGAGAGGGATCTGGCCCTGAGGGTGAAGGAAGTGGCTGAGCTCCGAGGGAGGTTGGATTCCAGTAAGCACGTGGATGACGTGGACACTTCTCTGTCCTTGTTACAAGAAATCAGTTCTTTACAAGAAAAAATGGCAGCAGTTGGCAAAGAACATCAGAGCGAGGTGGACTCCCTGCGGGAGAAGTTTGGGATCAGTGAGGAAGCCCTGCAGAAAGAGATCAAATCCCTTTCGGCTTCAAACGAGAGGATGGCAAAAGAAAATGAATCCTTGAAATCCAAGCTGGATCACGCCAACAAGGAGAATTCCGAGGTGATAGAGCTGTGGAAATCCAAGCTGGAATCTGCAATTGCCTCCCATCAGCAAGCCATGGAAGAACTGAAAGTGTCCTTCAGCAAAGGGGTGGGGGCTCAGACAGCGGAGTTTGCGGAGCTGAAGACTCAGATTGAGAAGCTGAAGTTGGACCATGAGAGTGAAATGTCCAGTTTCAAAGTGAAGCAGGAGAATGAAAGATCTCAGCATTTGAAGGAGGTCGAGTCACTGAAGGCAAAACTCTTGGCAGTCACGGAGGAGAAAGAGCAAAGCCTGGAAAGCCTGAAGACCAAACTGGAAAGTGTGGAAGATCAGCATCTTGTAGAAATGGAAGACACTTTAAACAAATTACAGGAAGCTGAGATAAAGGTAAAGGAGCTAGAGGTACTGCAAGCCAAGTACAATGAACAAACCAAAGTTATTGATAGTCTTACACCACAGATCAAAGCTGCTGAAGAAAAGCTTTTGGACCTTGCTGCACTTCAGAAAGCCAATTCTGAAGGTAAATTGGAAATCGAGAAACTTAGCAAGCAGCTTGAGGCAGCCGAGAAACAAATTCAGACTTTAGAGACTGAAAAGGTTGATGGAATTAGCCAGGTTTGTATCAACATCCATCCTTTTCTTTTGCTTTTGCTTTTATTTGACATCTGTACTGTTTTAATCTGCAAATACATCACAGAAAAAGGAGTTTTACTGGTTGTGTATCTTGGTACCACCTGAGGAGGTTTAGAGGGAGCGTTGACTGGGTCGGGTCTCAGCAGGTTTTTGGTGCTCCATCTGCAGCAATAAGCAACAGGAAAAGATTCCTTCTGCACTTTCTTGCTGCAGGCTGAAAAACTGAAAGCTTCCTGTTATGGAAAAGTTACTTTGTTGGCTTATCTGGGAGGAGATCCCACACATCCTGAGGCTTTAACTTTGGTGACATTCAGACAAAGTGACCTGGGGCTCAGTGGGGAATGTTCCCTTCACTGCCTCTCCCATCTGACAGGGTGGTGGAAGAGGTTGTTAAAAACAAAAGGAAGCAAAAAAGATCCTGGTGGAGCTTTTCCTCAAGCCCAGGGTCTGCAGGGATGTTGTTGGCCCTGGTTCACAGCATTTTTGAGCCCCAGTCTGCAGTGGGATACATCTGACCAAGGTTTTCCTCGGGTTTGGATGAAATATCTCCTCAAAGCTGAGCCATTCAGTGCCTGGAAGTTGTCCCACCACTGGAGCCAGGGATAAAAGTGCTGAGATACCATTCAGTTTTTGGGGTTCCCCCTCAATCTGTGCATGACCCGACAAGCTGGAGCTCTAATTGTGAGAGTAGCGAGAAAGTGACTGGGAGGAGCTTTCCTAAACCCTTCCCAGATGGTTCCAAGATACCAAATTTCTACCTTTGACTCTCTTTTTGAGGTCACACTGGGTTTGTGCAACACCCCAGCGGTCAGAACCCTTGGAAAAATTCCATCCCGCTGTGTGGATTGATCTGAAGCCCAAATTAATCAGTTTAAGAAAATTAAAACAATAAAAAGCCCAAACTACTGATTGAACTGATGCTGTAAGTTTGGTTTGAAACTTTGAATGCACTCAAAAGCATCTGGCATTAAATGTCTTCACCATTGATTCCAAAAAACTACATTTTAATGATTTCAAATCTCTTCCAAGATGCAATTAGTGCTGTGATGTTTCTGTCATCAGTGGAAATCAGCTCCGCTCAATTAACACATCACTTTTTTTTTCAGTTTTTTTTTAAATTTTTCATCTTAAAGTGATTTTAATATTATAGTTTTTTTCTTTCAGATTCATCTCTTAATTTTCCTGATTTTTCACTCATGTTTGTCATTTTATTTTACTCCATTTCATCCCCTTTGTTAGGCCAGTAATCTGGCCACAGAACTGCAGGGCAAAGAGCAAAAGCTTCTTGACCTTGAGAAAAACTTGAGTGCAGTAAATCAAGTTAAAGATTCTTTGGAAAAGGAACTTCAAGTTTTGGTGAGTAAAACCCCAAAATTTCGACTTTACTCTTTGGATTTTGGGTTTTCATGGTGAGAGTGTCATTGAAATCTGTGGATCAGTTCTGAGCAAAGTCTTTCCAAGCTGTTTTACTCAGGGAAAGAAGGCAAGGAAGTGGTTCATGGATAATGGGAGCTGAAAAGAGCATTTCACTGGAGTCCTGTGTTAGCAGGAGTTTTGTGTAAATAAAACTCACCAGTTTATGGATTGCAGAATTAAACTAAAATTAAACTAAATCAAAAGCAGCCTGGAGTTTTGGACTGCTCATTAAGGAACACATGGCCCTTAATTATAAGTGTTTTAGTGATTGTTACACACTTCTTACAAATGGTTTTTAAAGACATTTTTCATCTGATTTCTTATTTTGTAAATTTAACTAAATTTCCAAATATTCTTTACCTGGGGAGAGGGGGGTTCCTGAGGAACTACACCAGAGTAGTAACAAAAAAATGGGCTTTTTGTTTTTACTTTCCATGGCCAACAGTAAATATTCAGAGTTGGTGGAAGAGCCTCACTTGTCTTCCTCAATATCCCCCTTTTTCTTCACTGTCTGTCATCAATGCTTGCTGGAAAACACTGGTGAGAGTTGGATCACAGATGTCACTGTGCAGCCTGTGAGCAGCAAGGATAGAGACCCCAAAATCAGGCTTCCTACTCTAGAGAAGTTATTTGAATGTTGAGGGACTTCCTTGCAACCAAAGAAAGAGAAGATCTTGCTTTATGTTGCTGAACAATCTGTGCTGAACTGTAATTCAGAAACCTCAGATCTATTTATGATGGGAGCAAACACTTCCATTTTGTACTTGAAAAATACCTAAAATAAAGTCAGTGGTTGAGTTGTACTGTCATCACCAAACCTCACCTTGGGTTTTTATCCATTTTCCAGAAAGAAAAGTTTACTAGTGCAGCTGATGAAGCGCAAAATGTTCAACGGGCTATGCAAGGTATGTGCTGCTGAAGTGAACAGAGCTGAAAAGCTGCAGGAATTACATGCAAAATAAAGAGGTTTTTAAATGCCTTCAGATTTACCCCTGGTGGCCCAGCACTGTCAGTGGCTGTGGAAAGGCCAGGGTTGCTTGCAGCCTCTAAAGAGTAACAGTCCTGACAAGCAGGTGGAATTGTCTGCATCTAAGTAGTTATTTGCTAACTTTTGTTTTCAAAATCTTCCTTGCCTAGAAACAGTGACAAAACTGAACCAAAAAGAAGAGCAGTTTGCACTCATGTCTTCAGAACTGGAACAGCTCAAGTCTGGTTTGACTGGTAAGGAAGGATAAAATGGGCTGTTTTGAAAATTGCAGCAACTTTGTGCTTTCCTGTGCCTCCTGTAGTCGGTAAAATGCTTCCCCCAGTGCCTGTGCCTGCAAAGGAAGGGCTTTCTTGTGGGCAGAAAGCAGCTGTTGTGGGCTGTGAGCAGTGACCCAGCAGTGATGATAATGCTCAGGAGATGGTGCAGTAAGGCCCAGGATTTGCTACCTGGGTGTGTTAAAATCAGTACTTAAATTCTTGTTTGACATTGCAACAAACCCCCCCTGTGGGGATGGTCAGACCCCAGGCAAAGGCTCAGGGACCAACCTGGGGGGTTACAAACATGAACAGTTCCTTCTCAGCCTTGTCCATAAGCACTGTGCTCTTTTTGAGGACACCAAACAGCCTGTGTCAGTCTGGGTGTCTCCTTCCCCTCTCCCAGGAGGCCTTGCTGGGGCTGGAGAAGGGATCCCAGGGGCTGTTGGTGGCAGTGCCTGCCCCACACTGAGTCATTTTTTTGACTTCACTGTTCATCCTGTGCTGCTCTGCTGAGCAGCTGCTGATGCTCTCACTGGAGGGTGTGCAGATCTTCCTCCAGTGCTTCCTTACCCTCTGACACAGCAGAACCTGTACCCACCTCTCATGGCCTGATGTGACTCACTTCTGAGACAAAGAGTTCATGACTAGTTGCTCTTTACTGTTCCTGAAAAGTTCTTAACCTTTTGCTTCAGTTCAAAGTTCAAACAGTCATAATCTTTAATTTTAAGGGCTGATTTGCAAGGTCTGTACATCAAAATTGCTGTTTATGGTTCTTCACCATAACTACCCTTCCTCTTAAATTTCCCAGCCTAACAACCTTTGTTTTGCCCAGAGATGGAGAGGAAGCTGAAGGAGCGAGAAGAGAGAGAGCAGCAACTGGTGGAAGCTAAAGCCAAACTTGAAAATGATATTGCAGAGATCATGAAGTCCTCAGGGGACAGCTCTGCCCAGCTCACCAAGATGAACGATGAGCTGCGCTCCAAAGAAAGGTATTTGCTGGTATTTCCTCTCTGCCAGAGCTTTGTGACATCAATTCCTCACTCCCACACTCCCAGCTCCTCATCTGATTTTTCTGTAAATATCTGAACAAAATGCTCCCCAGTGTCACATTGATATGACAAGTGAACTTATTCCAGCAAACTAAATTAATCAAAACAGGCTCCTGGGAGTGATTTGAAGAGCATCAAACATTTATAATTCTAAAATTCTTATATAATGTCTTCTCATTGCCCAGAGTAAATGACCTTTTTAGTAACCTAGACTGTTTTGTCACTGTGCTTCAGGATTACTTGATTGCCTGATAAGCTCAGTTTATTTGGATATATAAAAGACTTGGGTCACATTTTTTCTAGCAAGAGAAAATGTGTTTTTTTCCAAATGAAAATTGTTGTTCTTTACCTTTACAAACCCCCAGACTGGGGGTTGCTCTGGCAGCTGCTCTGCACACGAGTAAGGAGCAAGTGCTTGGTCTCCCCTGTGTATATTGAATTTAGCAAAATATTTTCTTTATGTTAAATAATTAAATCTCTTTCTAAGTGCTTGGACAGGATATAGAACTTCAGCATAACTCTGACTCTTTCATCTCTGTGCTTGTGGTGCTGTCAGCAGAAAGTGATGTCCTTTCATTTGGGCTTTCCAGGCAGTTGGAGCAAATACAACTTGAGCTCACAAAAGCAAATGAAAAGGCTGCTCAGCTTGAGAAAAACGTGGAGCAAACAGCCCAGAAAGCTGAGCAGAGTCAGCAGGAAACTCTCCAGATTCATCAAGCAGAACTGAAAAATCTGCAGGATCAACTGACAGACATGGTAAGGACTCTAAAAGCACCAAACTGGGTGTGGGACATCGTCCCACTGCTGCCTGACCTGTGCCTGTTCCATCTGCCACCAGAAAAAGCAAATCCAGACCAGCCAAACTCAGTACGAAGATCTTCAGGCAAAGTATGAAAAAGAAAATTCTGAGCTGGTGGCCAAACATGATGCAGAAATCCAGGGGTTCAGGCAGAACCTGCTGAGTGCAGAGGAGGCTCTGAAAAGTGCCCAGAGGAAAAACACCGAGCTGGAAACACAGACCGAGGAGCTGAGGAAGGAGGTGGAACAGGCCAAAGTAGGTGTATTTTGTTACTCTGGGAGTAATTTAAGGTTGAAATCCTTCTGTCTCAGTGAATCCCTGGGGGTTTTTTTCTGCTTCGACCTTTCATAGCAAGATTTTTGCATTGTTTTCCTTTTTGAACTTTTCCAGGGTAGGTGGATATGGGATGGGGAAGAGAAGCACACAGGACTGACTGTTGTTAATTCTTCTCTAAATTACACAAGAATTGATGAAATCCAGTTCTTTGATGTTAACAATTTATGCTCAGAGATAATGTGGCTCAGCACAGTCACTTGGAGCCAAATGTCATTCCCTGGTTTTTTAAATGTTGAATTTTAAGATACATGGTGAACCATTTCATTTAGAAGTGCTGCACCCCTGGAATTTCATTCTGTAGTACAGTCCCATAAGATCTGCATCTATTTAGTGTGTAGCTTGACTTCAGTAATTTTAGTTTTTCCTCCTGTTTCTTTGACATTACTGCTTGCTTTCATCCCTCATCAGTTATTTACTATAATCTTTGGTTTATGCTTTAGCAAAGTATTTAGTGTATAAATTGACACACAGTATTGACACCACTGCTGTGGGGGTTTGAATTAAGGGGGTTATGACAATATATTTTTGAGAGAATCATGAGAATTATCTACAGAAGGTGAAATTGAGAATTAGAATATCTAATATCGATATCAATATCTAATACAACTCTCTGCATTTTAATTTACTTAGAGTCTCATTAAATAATTCTGTGGCTCTTCTTTCTGAGTTATTTACATTCAGACAGTTTGTTGAGAGTAGTTTTAAAAAACAAGATGAAATCTTGTATGGAGGAACTTTTAAACCATGATATTTATTATTATTGTTATTATTGTTGTTATTATTATTATTATTATTATACCACTGAAAGCTTCTCTTGTGGATGGGAGGTGTTCTGTGATGTACCAGGGGGGTCTGTCAGCAGTTGAGTTCACACAGGGACTGTGTGTCAGTGTATACACTTTTAAAACTTGAATTAAAATTGCTCTATTTGCCCTTAAAGCACATTTCTCATTTGTCTGCTTGACTTCATTTTTGTTTTCCCTTCTCCCTGACTTTATTTCTTTAGTCCCTGAGCTCTGTGTTAACATCAGCCAGAAAAGAACTTGAACTAATGTCAGACCAGATGAGGGGTTTGATGGCAGAAAAAGAGACCTTGGCACAGGAGGGGAATGCTTTAAAATTAGAGAGAGGTTCCTTGTTATCAGAACTTAAAGAACTGGAATCAAAGATTTCGTTAATGCAACAAGACCAAGAAGAACTGAAGACAGAAAATCAAAGAATCCTAAAGCAGAAGGAAGAAGCTGAGGCCAAAAGGCAGCAGGAGAGCACAGAGAAGGGAGCACTGGTCTGTGAGAAAAGCAAATTACTGTGTGAACTCGAGGCAGCCCAGGGAGACCTCCTGAAGGCAGCTCAGGAGAACAATGCTCTCCGGTCCTCCGAGTCAGCCTTGCTCCTCCAGCTGAGAGAACTCGAGGCCAGCAAAGATGCCCTGGGTGTGGAATGTCAGAAACACACCAAGGAATGGGAAGAACTGGGGAATTACCAGAGGAAACTTTTGGAAGAGAAAGATGCAGTTATAAAGGACAAAGATGATGTTATCCAGAAGCTGGGAAGTTCCTGTGAGGCCTTGGCCAGGGATCAAAGGGAGCTCCAGCAACAACCGTCAGCAGTGACTGCAGAGAGAGATTCAGCCCTGGGGGAACACTCAGCTCTTCAAAATACCCTTGGAGCCCTGAAAGAGGAGCTGAGCAGTGTCCTGCAGACAAGTCAGAGTCTGCAGGCAGAGAAGAAGGTGCTCCTGGAAAGCATGGAAGAGCTGAGAGTGAGTTTGGACAACGCGGTCAGTGAAAACCAGGAGTTAAAAGTGAGAGAGAAAGAGATGCAAACACAACTGGAGACTGAGCACAGGGAACTCACAGTTGTGAGGAAAGACAATGTGGAGCTTGAGAATTCCCTTGGGAGTCTCACTCGCCTCCTTGAGGAAGTGGAAGCCTCAAGAGAGACACTCCATTTGGAATGTTCTCGGCTACTTCAAGAGAAAGAGGCTCTTTCTTCATCAGAACAAAAGCTTTTGGTTGAGAGGGAGGAACTTCTAAATGAAAATAAGGCAATTGCTGAGAAGCTTGTGAAGGCCTCAGCAGAGGCTGAGCTGGCTGAGAGAGTCTGCACTGAGAAAATAAAGGAACTGGCCTCAGAAAAGGAATCTGTCGTTCAGAAGTCGCTGCTGTTGGAAAAGCACAATGAAGCTCTTCTCCAAGAGAAGGAGGAATTGGAGAAAAAATACTCAGAGCTTCTTGAGGAAAACAAGTCTTGTGCAAAGGCAATTTGTGATCTGAGGAGAGAACACGAACTGGGCGTCTCGTCCAGGAACGCTCTGGCCCAGGAGAATGTTGTGCTCCAAGATTCCATCGAAGCCCTCAAGGCAGAGCTACGTGAGAAGACTGTAGAAAATGAAGAGCTAAAAGCCTGTAAATGTGACCTTTCCAACCTTCTGAAGGAGGCCCAGGATGCCAGAGGTGTGTTAGAAGGTGAGCTGGCGGCGGCATCACGGGCCGAGCAGGTCCTGTCGTCTTCCTTGAAGACCTGCTCCTCTGACAGGGAAAAGCTGACCAGGGAGAGGGATGAACTGCAGGAGAGGTGTCAGGAACTACATGGAGAGGTTGCTGCTGTGAAAGAAAACTTAACCATGGAAAAGGAAGCTAGAAAACTGGACAAGGAATCGTTCCTGTTGGAACGTGTGGAACTTCAAAGCACCATCAGCTGCTTAGAGAAGGAGGTGGAAGAGCTGAGAGAGAAAAATAAGGGATTTCTGGCTGAGAAAGAACTTCTAGTTCAGGAGAAAGAAAAATCTGATATTAAACTGGTGGAAATAATGAAAGAGAAAGAAGCCCTGTGTGCAGAGAAGGAGCAGCTTGTTTCCAGCATGGAGCAGCTGAGAGGTGACTTTGCTTCCGTGTCCAAATCAGCAGCAGAATTCCAGGACCTGCACGGCCGTGTCTGCCAGAGGCTGGAGGAGCTCCAACCCAGGCTGGAGCTGATGGAGGAGGAGAGAACAAAGTTACTTGAGGAAGTGGACAGTCTGAGGGCTGAGCAGAAGAGTCTGGTCCTGAGTAAGGAAGAAATAGGAAATGAGAAGGAGAAATTCTCCCAGGATTATTATAAGCTGTGTGAGGAGGTTACACTTTTAGAGCAAACTAACAGTGACCTCTCAGGCAAATTGTTGGAGTCTCAGGGCAAAAATGAGATGCTGCAGGAGGAGATGAACAATCTGGCTTTGAAAATAAAAGAAATTGAGACTCTCCAGGCCCAAACAGTAGCACAGAAACTGGAGGTATTGAAATATAGTTAAACAGTCAAGTTCTACTAATCCTGAGCACTAACCTCTGATTTCCTCTGCACCTCATTGCACACTCAGCACTTTATTTCCATGTGAACAGGCTGGAATTCTGGGCTCACTCTCAGTATGTTACTTTGGGTTTGTCACAAGTTGTGAGCCTGAAAGACACTTTATTTTTTTTTTTTAAATATTTTAACTACAAAAGCCTCTGTTGGCGCTGAATGGTGCAAGAAAACAACATAAACTGTGAATAAAAGGAAGCTCTGTTCCCTGAATCTGGGAGGAGACACTGAGCAGCTCCTTCTGGTGAAGGACTCTGCAGCTTCAAGTCCAGAGTATTGATAGATAAGGTTTAGATTAGATCTTTTTGTTAAATTACTACAAACTCCAAATTTGAGTCACTCCAAAAAAAATGAAGCAATATGCTGCTCCTGGAAATGTAATTGGATAAAAGCGGTGTAAGAGACTGGGAAAGACACTGACAACTCTGGTGTTCTTTTATTCACAGAATTGTTTTGTATTCACCACCAACAAATTGTGTAAAGGATTTTGAATGTCAGTTTGTGTGGCTTAAAGCCCTGAAAACCACTTTAAATAGAAATTGGGATCAAGATACCCTGTGGATGATACCTACATGAGTGTTTTAATATCCTTGGGAAGTATTTCCTTTCGTGAGGCCACAATGAACAATAAAATAACTCCATAATTGGCTTTATCTCCTAGTCCATTACTGTCCAAATTTTTGAGGTTTTGTAATTCCATATTTTCTGAAAACACACCAGACTGTTGGGAGTGAATATCTACTGAACTACTACTGTCTAAAGAGGTCAGAGGTCTAAGAGCAGCCACAATGGTGGTAATGAGAAATCCAGGAAGGAAAACAGGGAACGGATTTCCTCGGTGCTGACACGAGCATGAGGTTATGATCTGTCTCTGCATGGAATCGAATCTTCTCCACTGAAATTTATACTTTATGCAGCTTCAAAATGCAAATAAATTCCCAGTTGAAGTCCTTATTTAACTGGGAAGCAGCTGGCAAACCGCGGAGCTGTGCATGAAGTATTGGGGTTCATCTTTTGCTGTCAGAGGTCCCTTTGGTAATAAGTGCTTTTTTCCCCGCTCCCCTTTATTTATAGGCTGCCAAAATGGCAGAAGATGTTTTCCAGGCTGTGGAGCAGGTGACCAAGGAGAAGGATGCCATTCACAAAGAAAAAATTGAAACTTTGGCCTCTTTGGAGAACTCGAGACAGACGAACGAGAAGCTCCAGAATGAAGTAAATCACATTTAAATGCTTTTCTATGAAAAGTTTGGCCTGGTTTGTAAGAACAGCTTCTGAATTATGGAGAATTAGATGGGGCAGGAGAGGATTCTGTCATCTGCAGCTCCATAATTCTGGTAGGGAACAGCTGGGCTGCCCTAAATGTGCTAAAATGGGAACAATTTCCAGCGAGATCTGAGGGCTCGAGAATTAGAAATGGTGACGTTTATATGGGAGGGGTTCACTTTCTGGATTAAAAAACAATCCCCAGGGCCCTGTAATGCCATGAGAATGGCTGGAGATTATCTCTTATATAATATCATGTGTGGCTGGATGGGAACACATCAGGTTCACAAGCTCGGGGTGTTTCCCTGGTGGACACAAGCTCAGGAAATAGATGGACTACAGTTTGTCCCATTCTGCAGGGAATTCATTTCCTGAGCTGGCAGGCACAACACTCACCCTATTGAATCTCAGAAATTAAGGTATGGAAAAGCAGAATTTACTGGTTATCTTAGAGGAATAAAGATCAAGGAACAGGTAATTTTAGCAACAAGCTTTGCATTTAAAAACAAATAATGCTTTGAGTGGTGCAGCAGTTGATGGAGCTGAGGGGCTTTGGGCTTTACCTCTTTACATCAAATTCCTGTAAACTGCTCCCCAATGGACTTGGAATTCTCTGTGCTGCTCAGTTTGGATGCAGAAAGTCTCATAACATACAGGCTGGATTAATTTAAGGGCTAAAGCTGGAAAATGGACCAGCCCAGGCCCCATTTTGCTGGACATCATGTCCTGAGAACTGTGTGGTTTCTTTGGTGTAACGAGGGTTTTTTTCCTCTTGAAGTTGGACATGCTTAAACAAAACAACCTGAAAAATGAAGAGGAACTTAATAAATCAAAAGAGCTTCTGAATCTGGAGAACAAGAAAGTGGAAGAAC
Organism: Manacus vitellinus; assembly: GCF_001715985.3. Lineage (NCBI taxonomy): Eukaryota > Metazoa > Chordata > Aves > Passeriformes > Pipridae > Manacus > Manacus vitellinus. Next base: position 2,922,723 of record NW_021940379.1, read on the forward strand.
TTAAAAAAGAATTGTAAGTATTTTTGTTAATTTTTGGGGTTACATTTAACTTTGATTGTTTTAAGTATTGCCTTTCTGGTATCCTCACTACAAAGCAGGTATTAGGTCAAAATTAAATAGTAGTTTGGCATCAGAACACTGCTCCTGAATTGCTGATGAGAATTGAAGCAAGTCCTTGGAGCACTGTTTGAAATAATTTGTTTGTTGGAGGCTTCTGCCACCTGAGGGCACGAGATGATGTGAAAATCTTTATTATGAGAGAATTGTTTGATTTCATTACAAGTACACTTGGAGTGTTGTTTTAAGTGACTTTGTTTATAGCATATTTGGATCTACTTTTATTTTTCTTTGATGGCTTTATGCAGTTTATTCCTGTTGCCCCACTGTGCATTTGTTTCCTGAGTGGTACAAACCAAATATTACAGATAAAAATACATCTTGTGTGTTTTACATATATATAAAAATACATCTTATGTATTTTTGCTATATATATATAAATGCACATAATATATATTATATATATTAATATAAAATGTATGTAAATATATGTAAACCAGGAGAATTTCACAGCATTTCCACCTGGTGAGACAGGTACAAGAAATGGCTGAAAAATCTGAGTCACAGGAGATGCTGAACTCAGAGTTAATCAGAATTGTGTCTAAATGTGCCCAGTAACAGACCACAGATCCTTGTGTTTTGAAGTGCTTGATTAAGTTTCTGACTTAAGGGCTCTTCTACTTCCCACTATTATAAAAGTATTTTTAATATTCCAGTCAAGATTTAACTCTGTAGTAGTGACACACGGGAGTACTGAGACTCCTTTTGGTAAAAACTAAACAGTCATAAAAATGACTGTTCAGTGAAATGAAGGGGATCTCTTGTATTTTTTGAGAGATGTCAGATCTAAAAACTTGTGTTAGTCACTTGTGTCAGAGGCAGCATGCAAGATATGTGCAAAAATTTGTTGAAAATAAACTTCTTTTAAGGAAATCACATTTAGTAGCAGCACAGGCTGCAAAGCCTTTTTTTCCTTCAGCTTTTGTCTCATTTTCAGTTTGTATCTGTTAAAATAATGGAATAGATGAGAACCTTTTCCTGGTTTGCTTCCTGTGATCCCAAGGTCCAACATTCTTGAATGTCTGGATATCAGGGAGTAGTTAAATAGGTGGAACTGGAAGGGTTTTTCCTGTTGCCTTTTCTAGCTTTGTTTTTCTTTTTTTTTTTTGCTTTTTAAGCAATTCTGCTGTTTTACCTCTGGCTGCAAAATTCCCTTCTGTGAAAGCCCAGGCTGCAAACCTTGCCAAGACTTGTCAGTCCCTCCCCTGTGCTCCCAAATCCAAGCCTCGCTGGCCATGGGAACACGCAGAACTTGGAATCTGGACTTACCTCCCATTTCCGAGACCCTGATACAGAGAGGAAAAGGTGTTTTGTGCTGCTGCCCCCGGGGTTAACCCGAGCCCTGGGTTGTCCCACTATCTCAGCTCCCTTCCACACGTGACCTGGATGTGTTTTTCCGAGCTGTGGAGCTGCCTCTCTCCCCCAGTTTTCCCTGCCTGTCCCGTTCCTATGGTAACGATGCTCTCTGTGTCCTCGCAGCGAGGAGCTCAAACTGGCAGCAGCTCACAAGTCCCAGCAGCTCGAGGCTCTGCAGGAGGAGAACGTGAGACTGGCCGAGGAGCTGGGCAGGAGCAGGGAGCAGGTCACGAGCCACCAGAAGGTGAGAGGGGCCGGAGCCTTCCCGGATCCAGGTGGGAAGAGCCGCGCGAGCTCCTTGTGCCGCAGGTCGGTGCCTGGAGGATGAGCCGTGCTGGGAATGTTTCAGATAAATGTGGAAGCCACCTGCACGGGGAGGTTGGAAGTGCAGCTGACAGAAGGTTATGTAACCTCGAAGGGATCCTTGGGAGGCTTGGGAATGAGCATAAATTAAACGTGCTCTAGCCAAGGGAATTAACAGGCACTTGCTGGTTCTGTCAGGAGGGGAAATGGCCACGGACCAGCACTAAGGAAATGGAGCTGTTTAATTCTCTTATTCCTGCTCTCCCCACTAAAACAAGGAGTATTTAGGATGTATTTCAGAGTACTGTGTAAATGTGCTTGGTTGGACTCTGTCCCTAAGAAGTGCTGTGCATGTGTCTGCTCAAACTTCACACTGTGCCTGGACTGTGCTGCAGCCGGGCAGGGGTGCTGGGGGACTGGAATCCATGTAAATCCTTTTCTGGTGGCAGTTTATGGGGAGAAACAGACTCTCTTAAATTTATATTTTTATTTTTTGCTATTATATGTTGAACATGTTGTTGGAATCTTGAAGTACGGGCTTAGTTACCCAACTTGGGTCACTGGTACTTGCCAAAAAAACCCCAGATTTACAGCCACTACTGTGGTGGGTTTAATCCTTGTGCAGCAGTTCCAGTGACAGGCACACCTTGAAGGAATCTTGGGGAGATCTTGCCCAAAAGGAAGAACATGGAAGGCAGGGGTTTGTGTACTGCCTTTCTGAGATAGCACCTGTGCATAGGAGGGGGATCCTGCAACAGTCTTCATTTTTTGAAACCAAGAGGCTGATTTTTCCCCCAGGAGTCCTGGTTGGAAGTACTGAGGATCAGTGACTACAGCTCTGGCCGGTTCCTAAATCCTTTGAGCTGCTGACAGGAGTAAAGCTCAGGCTCCTTGATCCTCAGGAGCCTTTGGAGATGATGAGCAGAGTCCCAGACGTGTGGGCTCAGCACTGACTCACTCTGCATCTGAGTAGTGGGGTGGTAAGAAAAGGTCCTAAACAGCCCGTGGGAGCTGCTCCCCACTCCCACAGGCTTTCCTAAATTATTTCAGAATCCTTGAGGCAACCTGGTATTTTCAGGGAGAGTTGTAACTTGGAAAGGATTCGGCAGCACTGGTCAAATCTGTGAGCATTTTGACGCACAGAAAGCCCTGAGGGAAGGGATCCCTCCGCCCCAAAGCCATGGGCTGGCAGCTCAGTCTGGGACCTCCCTGCTTTCCTGACCTCCAGCATCCTGCTGTGTGCATCCTGCTGGCTATGGATCTGTCAGCAGGGCCCCTTCTCTCACTGCCAGGACAGACAGCTGTAATCTGGGAAGCACAGGGACGAATCCATCGCCTTGCAAACTGGAATAGTGTCGGTCCAGTTGCACCACAGCCTGTTCTGCCTGGGAATAGATGGCTCCGAGATCTGGAAGATCTGCTGGAGCTTGGAGACACAGTTTCTTTGCCTTCATCTGTGAGGAAGCTGTAATCTGAATCTTGGGAACATGGGAATGCTGCCTGTTGCATTTCCCAAATGTGCTATTTGGGCTGTGGTGTCTTCAGGTCTGGTGAACAGCAGGGCCTCCCAAAAGCCTGGGAGAGACCTTTGGTATCCCAGGTATCCCAACACCTCCTGTCAGGCCGTGCTCAGGCACAGTGGCCACAGGCTCTGGGCTCCCTGGGTTCAGGCTGGCTGTGGGGAGCAGGAAAAATGCTCCCATGAAAAATCCTCCAGTGGATTTGGAGGAGTGGCTGTGGTGGCAGTGAAGGGTTTGACACAGCAGGATGGCCCAAAGGGAGGGCAGTGAGGAGGAAAGCAGAACCCAGCAGAGCTCAGGCTGTGCAGGGTCTGTGCAGGTGCCTGTAAAATGCATCAGAAAGGGGCAAACATGGGTTTGGGAATTTTGAGCCGTCTCTATGGAAACCACATAAATTCTGGCAAGTATGTTGTCAACTGGGGTAGAGAATGTGTGGCTGCATGTGACACACTGTGCAAAATTAATGAATCCTGTGGCATGAATGATTTATCTGGACATCTAAAGGTTAAAGTGGCTCCCACCAAAGCAGCTCTTCTGTATTGATCCATAAATAATTAGCTGATTGTAATTCATTAAAGATTCGCATTCAGGCAGATTCTGAGCTCAGGGAACTTTTCTGGCTTCAAATTATTTGTTGTGGCATTTTGGGAGCCTCAGACCTGCCCAGGCATTTGAAGTTCATTGGAGAAAGTGTAGGAATATCCATGTTTTATGAATGATGTGCAGGGTCTGCTCTGAGGAAACGAGCCAGGGAGAGGATCCTGGGAAAGGCTGGAGACAGAAGGGGGTCCCTTCTCCCCTTCTCCCACAAGAGTCGTGCCTCCACTCAACCAGGGGGTTTGAGACTGCTTTAAGAATTTTTTATATTAAGCCTCTCTACACCCTTCTGGTATTTCTTTTTTGCATCAATAAAGTTGGGTGATTATGCCCAGCAAAATGATCCCAGTTAAGCTCAAAGCTGGAAGGTTTAAAAGCACTGCAGCACAGGAGAGGAGAAGGTAAGTTGTCAGAAAATGTGGAGGAGAGGGTTTCTCTCAGAGAGCTGCATTTAGCTGAGAGCTGGAGGCTGGAGACAACCTGCCTGCTCATGGGAACTGGTTTAACGCCTTCTGTGCCTGCGATCTGAATAGCTGCAAAGTGCTGAAAGAAGGCACTCAGGGAGAGACCAGGAGCTGTTGTCAGGGCTCTGGGGTTTCCATTATAAATGTATGTCTTGCTGACCTTGTGGATGAACCCTGAAAGCTTGTGAAATCCCACCAGAGACTGTTCTCAAGGCAAGGCTGGGGGATGTCTGCTACAGACGACAGTTCTCAGGGCTGACTTTGGCCACTGAGTAAGAAGAAAGGAGGAGGTGGTGAAAAAATAATTATTTGGCTTGAAAAGTACTTAATTTTTTCAGTTGTCTCTGTTTCTGGGCAGTTTGGATCCCAGGAACCTGCAGCAACAATATTTTCAGCTGAAGGCCTTGCTGGCTGTGAGGGCTGAAGGGTGGCCTTGCTGAGTTACAGGGTGGTAACAAACACCAACAGCTCTGGGGATCAATAGTTTAGCTGTAAATAAAATAAGAGTGCAGTAACAAATACAGATCAGGGGTACAATTATCCAGGTCAGGACAACAGCAAATCCAGGAATTCCCCAATACTGGCCAGGCACACAGAGGGTTCTCTTTGGTGTGTGGGGGGCCTGGAAATATCCCATAACACTGATCTCACACACTGGTCTGTACACAGGACGTGGAAATACTTTATTTAATTATTTTTATTTAAAAGTCTTAGCCCCTCACTACCTGATACTCTTGGTCACTGAACAATTTCTGTTTGGGTGCATGTCTGTGCCTGTAGAAAATCTGTTACTTTGAGGATTTTTGGGCTCTGTAGCCTCTTCCATGTTTGTTTTATGATGATAATGTTGCTCTGATATATTGTACTAAGGAAACAATCCTTAGTGTATTAACTGGAGTCTGTTTGTACTTGTGTTTTAGCTGGAAGAGGAGAGATCAGTACTCAATAACCAGTTATTAGAGATGAAAAAGAGGTAAGTTGTTCTTGCTGGTGTGTGTTTAACACACAGTCCTACAGAAAATGTAACACCAAAACCAAGAGCTGTTCTGTTCTGTGCTGTCCTGGTTAGAGTGCTGAGGTTGTCACATACTTTGGGTTAGAGATGGAATTGTCCATGTTTCCTTTAGTTCCACACCTCCCCACTGTGGTAATTCTTACCTGCAGTGACCAGTTCAGTGTTTGGTTTCAGTCTGCTCTGCACTGTTGGATTGTCCCCCAGTCTGATAAAAGCTTGTTTTCAGCTCTGACACGTCGTCGAGCTCTAAAGGAATAATGGCAAAATACAGAGGTGCTGATTAGAAGAAAAGGGGAAGAAGAAGGAAAAGCAGCAGTTACTCAGCACTGCCTGGCTGCTCTCATGATTTTGTGCAGTTTATTGTGGCAGGAGGTTATTGCAGTTCATTCAGCACTGCTTTTAAATCCCAGGAGATTTGTCCTGGGTGACTGGGGCATCCCTTTGTAAGCTGCTGTTCAGGGAACAGTCCCAAGTCACAAAACTGACTGTCTGTGCAGTGGCCAAGTGCCACAGTGTCCTGGGGAAAATGGGGGCTTTTCAGAAGTAGTTACATCAATCCTTAAAAACAACAGGGCTCCCCACGACACCTCGAGTGTTCCAGGAAAAACAAACTGTTACATTTCCTGGATTTGTAGTGGTCACAACAAAGACCAGTGAGCGGTACTTGGGTATTTATGCACATCCTTGGCTACTCAGTGGTGTCACTCGTCCCTTCTTTATTCCCTGATTGTTCTTTGGGAGGTGGGTTGTGCTCTGTTGTATCTCCCCCTCTTCTGAAGGACAGCAGGCACAGGGGGTGTTTCCCGAGCTGATGCTTCCCCAGGGAATGTCAGAGTTGGATCAGCTGTACCCCAGAGAGGCCAGTGAACAGCTGAGCCTCCAGCTTTCACCAGCCTGCTGAGCTGCATCACCAGCCACACTTTTTAAAGTGTGTTCTAAACAGTGTAACTCCTGGAAGTTACTTGAGGAAAGGGAGGACAGAGGGGGGACCAAGAATCCTTCAGTACTTTCCAGCAGTTCTGTTTCACAGAGGACATTTTAAAAGACAAACTCTTTAGTAAGTTCTAAAAAGGAAGGTCTGTGGCTCTGATCTTCCTTCTCCTTTTTTTACTCAGCTGCCTGACATAATCCAGACAGTTATGAAATAATTGAAGTGAATTTTACCTTCAGTGGGTTACACCAAAATGCCCAAATTTGTGACATTGCTCAGCAGTGGTGAATAAACTGCAATAAAGGGTAAAATGAGGAACAGGAACAGCCTCCAAGTGCAGGCACTGGGACTCAGAACATGCCAGCACATGGCACCAGTTGCTCACAAAAAAAGGCTGAATAAAGAGCTAATTAAATAAAAATAGAGAACAAACTTTCTAAATTCCCAAATTCCACTGAAGTTGGTGGCAAGAGGAGTGATAATTTCCTCCTTGTGTCTGAAGAATTTGAGGTGAACCAGAGCCATCTTTGTGTTCCAGTTAGGTCAAATCTCTAGTGGTGGTTTCCTCACCTTCCTTCCACCCCCAGGAATTCTCTTCCCCTATTTTGGCATCTCCTTACATGGAATAGCCCAGCTGGGAGTGACAGGAGTGTGTTGTTTGTGGCTCTGAGGGGGTTCTGTGTTACTCAGCTGTTGGGCTCACTGTGGGTTGATGTCTGACTGTCTTTGAGCTTCGCTATTTATCGATACTCATCTCATTCCTCTCTCTTCCCTTTCCTGCCCTTGCTTCCCTTGCTATATCTGTGTGTCTTTAATGGTAAGACTCAAGAAAGTCTATCCACGTTACAATAAATAATTTTAATTTTTTTTAAGTAAAGTTGTTGTACATATTTTGGCTGCCTTTGTCCCTTGGTGTCTTGCTTTTGTTTTGTAAAACACTCAGCTCTATATATATATATATATATGTATTATGAAAAAAAAAAGTCTATATATTTTTTACCAAAACAAAAAAGCCCCTTGGTGCAAATTTCATTCTTCCTTACAGTATTTTGCATTTCTACTCCATGTTTCTAACATGTGGTTCTTGTTATCTTGCATTTTTAAAGCTTACCCAGTAGCACTTTAAGGTATTTGCTTCATTCTTAGAATTTCTTATTTTTGTAGTAAGGGAAGAATCTGGGTGACCTTTTTAATGTTTAAACAAAACCGAACCCTCTCCCCCACGACTTCCACACACTGCTCAGAACATGGTTTAACCTCCTCAAAAAAGTGCAGTTTTAAAATGGCATCTGCAACAAAAAAGTCATGTTTATTGGTTTTCTTTACCTCTGGGCTGGCAAGAGGATGGTTTGGAATTGAACTGGCAGAAAAAAAATTTAAGTTCCCCAAATCAATTTTTTTTCTAATAAAATAAAGTTTCCACAAGGTTTTCTTTGCGAGCTCAGTTATTTCACAATCAGCATCTGCTCCTTACATTCAGTGTCTCTGTGACTCCCACTGCACGTGGTGCTTCCAGCATCGTGCACTTCCAGCTGAGACTCTGGAAGTGGACTGTGCTCCACACTTCTGGATCAGTGGGTAGTGCCAGCCACCTACTCTGGTTGTAGGTTCTTCAGTTCCAGAATTTTTGGGTCTCCCTCTGGAGCAGTGGAGCACTGTCCTGGGAAAGTTAAAACCGAAGCTCCAGCACAGGGACCTTTTTCCCCTCTTGTTTTCTCTCCTCTTTTCTTCTCTCGTTTCTCTCCCCTTGTGTTTTAGTATTGGAGACTCCTGTATTGAGTTTGTAAACCTCTTCTTTCTCTCCTTCCCAACTGTTTGCCTTTTTCAGCCTCTCAGGGCTGTGGTGCTGAAGCCAAGCCCGATAAATGGCGAATGATCCGTATTTGTGCAAAGAGCGTCTGTTTGGTCCTGATCTCTCCATGAAGATCTGACCAAGTGGAAACATTGGCTAAATCACAGGCTCCTGAGCAGGAGCTGAGTCACTGGGCTTTCCATCTGTCCTCCCACAGCTGTGTCTTCAGCACAGGGGAGCTCGGGAGAAGTCTTGGGGACAGCAGAGCTTGTGAGCAGTAACTCACAGATGTGCTTCCCAGACGTACTCACAATTTACTTCCCAGCAAATCCTGGATTTGCAGCTCTGTGGCTCGGAGAGGGCACCTCTTGCTCTGTCAGCAGCACCCCTTGCATTGGTGGCACATTCTTTCCCACAGCACCACGTGCCTTTGATCCAGCTCAGCAAAGCACTGAAAACCAGGGGTTAGGCTGGAGCATGTTTGGAATTCTGCTGAAGGACACGGCCACGGCTGTCGTGCTTTAGTGCTTTGCTGACTCAGGGTTGGCAAAGGGGACCTGTTTCATGCCAGTGCCCTGTTGGGTTTTATTAATGGGATGATAACTTGGATTTGAAGGCAAGATTGCTCAGTCTGCAAGTTGTTGTGTTTCTGCTTCTATTGATTCTCTCATTGTGAAAATACTCCAAAACCAAAACAACCAGAACCAAATCAACCCTCTGGTTCCTGTTTGGTAGCTGCCTCACTGCCTCAGCTTTTCTAAACCCCAGATTCTCCACTTGCTGCTTCCATTCCTGAGTACAATCTGAACAATGAAGGAATTGCATTGATTGTGCTCTCATTGTTGAGTTCCCCTTTCCCTCGAGTGGGGGAGATTTGTTGTGTTTCATGTCTGGGTATCGTGGCTCTCACTAACTGTAGATATTGTAGAGATGAAAACTTCGCCATTTGAACTTGATAGCTGTGCCCTGAGCATCCTCACACAGGATCCTGACCCCTGGGGCAGTCCTGGAGAGAGCAGTGTGGTTTGGGATCCCTGCACCCTGCAGGAGCTTGGAGAGCTGGCAGCCAGCTGGGGCACTGCTGGCTGTGCTGGAAAGCAAGTTTTTCCTGGAGAAAAGTAAATGTAGTGTTTAAAGGAACTTTTGGGGGGCTTTTTTAACCAAAACCTTTCAGCTTGTAAGGAGTTTTGTAGTGATACTCCTCACGTCAGAGGACAATAACTCATCCCTGTGTAGTGTCAGGAAGACTCACTTGCACCAGTGTGGGGATGTCACAGCTATGGTGCCTTGAGGCAGGAATTCTAGGCAGAAGTCATATCTCTATTAGATCCATGGAAAAGGTTGGGAAAACTGGACATATGTACACAGAAGGGGGTTGTGCCTGCTTTGGAAAATTTCTTTTTAACCCTTAGCCCACGAAGTCAAACAAGTCCCGTGTGGTTTCCGGCTGAAACTGTTGTTAAAGGCCCAGAAACTCTCCAAGTGTGTGTGCAGGAAATGATGATGTCACAGAAATTAGTGAGGACCAGCTGATATTTCCAGCCTCATCCATGCTTTGCATGACAACCTGTACAATGAGCTTTGCATGCCTGTTTTGTTGCTTGTTAATAATTTTCAAGAAGTAACAAAACTCTCAAGTCAGGTTTTGTGGAACATTGTGCAACATGTTTGTTTATCCTGTATCTCCCCAGTCTGTTAACTTGCTCCTTTAAATTCAAATGGATACGGTGCTATGCAGATTCTGGCATGTACTACCTAGGTAAAGTTTTTGCTTTGTTTCCACAGTTGTAACATCTGAAATGTTTATACATATTTAAAACCTAGTCAAGTACAGAATTGTAATTTGTTTTTTTAAGAACCACTTCTTACAGTAGTTTAATACTTGAAATTAAATAAAACTACTTTAGGCCACTGCAGTTATCCATTCATTAGATGATTTCTGGTTGTATTTGGTTTTCTTTTAGAGAATCAACTTTAAAAAAAGAAATTGATGAAGAGAGAGCATCCTTGCAGAAATCCATCAATGTTACTAGTGCCTTGATCACACAAAAAGATGAGGAACTGGAAAAACTCAGACATGAGGTAAATGGGGAATAGTGAATGGTTCCTAATTTTGATTAAGTTACAGGCAGAGGCTTTGTGTGCTGCCTGATTGTTCTTTAAAGTGGCACAGTTAAACCTTAGCATTAAATCTTTGGATACCTGTGCTGAGTTAGGTGACTCCTGGCACATGTTTTTGGTGCTCTTTAGCCCTGGCTGGGAGGGATGTGGTCTTAGTGCTCTGCCTTCGTGCTGGAAGGCCCAAACCCTCACATAACTCTTGCAGATCACGGTGCTCCGCGGAGAAAACGCCTCTGCAAAAACCCTGCAGTCAGTGGTGAAGTCCCTGGAGTCTGACAAACTGAAACTTGAGGAAAAGGTGAAGAACTTGGAGCAAAAACTCAAGGAAAACAACGAGCAGCCTTTAACTGTAACGAGCTCCTCAGGTAAAGCAAAACCTGCCCCACTGTCTGTGCCTTCAGCTGGAAGGTTGAGACCAGAGACTGTGACACTGTTTCAGTGTCTGCCTGAGCCACCCCCTGTGTCACATTACACCTGCTTTGGTTTCTTTTCTTTAAAGGGGACGCTGCGAATCTGCTTCAGGAGGAGATTGCAAGAGAGAAGCAGGTACTGGATGTGGACATGAGATGCTAAACCAGCAGTGGGGCCACAGGGGAGGGAAATCCAAAGACAGTCCCTATCAGGTTTTGTCAGTCGGGATTTTAATGGGCAGATTTGTCTTGTAGCCTTCAGCTTCTGAAGTGACAGTAAATATTAAGAATGAAGGGATGAGTGGTACTGGAGAACCAGTTCAGATTATGGGAATGTGAGGAAGCAGGGAATCAAGGGTGGCAAGGGCTGACCTGTCAGTGAGGTACAGCCCAGCAGAGCAAAGTCACTGCTCCCTGGCCTTCTTTCCAAGGGTTTCTTGGATGTGAATGAGCAAAAGGCATGGCCCACCTGAATCTGGTGCTTGCCAAATTGGAGAAATGGGCTTCCTGAGCTACTTCTAAGCTGCTGCAGTTGAAAATGTTGGCCTTGGCTTGTTCCCAACTGCAGAACTTGACTCAGAACGAGAGTTGGCCACAATAGAGAGGGAAGGTGCTCAGTTGGCACGTGCTGGGACCAGGAGAAATGTGATTCAGAGTGTGATAGTCATAGTGACCACGTGAAGTGCTGCTGTATCACAGAGGCCTGTGCCAACAAATGCCTAGGAAAGATGGTTAGAATAGAATCACCTTCTGCTCATTATATTAGATCACCAGTGTCAGTCCCAGTGATTAAATGTCCTTCCTAGCTGTGCAGTGATAGGAGGTGTCATGAACACGCACTAACCACCAATCTTTTTCTGGTTTTCTGCCTCCCTGAATTCACCTGCTGATGGCAACCCTTCCTTGCACCAGGGCGAGGTTGGTTCCACTTCTTGGCTTCCTTTATTTCATTCCCTGTTGATTTGCCAAGTGCTCCTTGGTTACATTCAGCAGTGCTGAGCTCTGGGCTGGGGCTGTGGGAGGTGCCATCCCCCTGCTCCTCTGACTGCCCTTGTCCTTGGCTCTCCCAGATCGACTTCCTGAATTCAGTGATAGTGGATCTACAAAGGCGAAACGAGGAACTGAACTTGAAGATACAAAGAATGTGTGAAGCTGCCCTCAATGGCAACGACGAGGAGATAAATAACTATGACAGGTACAAATCCCAAGGGAAACCTGGGCTCATGTTTTGGGAACTGTTGGTGGCAGCGGGTCGGGATCTGCACAATGCACCAGCCTGATCTCAGCCATGAGGAGGGACAGATGGAGATTTCTCTGGAGTTCAGTGGTTGAATCCAGCCTTCTTTTTACACTGGGATGTTCCTGGTGGTGCAAATGATTCTCTGTGGTTATGGACCACAAACATTCACTTACTGTGACATGTTTGTTGTCAGGCTTGATGGATCTGCCCTTCCCAAGTGCAGGAGAAGGGTCGTTGCTCTCAAGGGGCCGTAGCTGTGTTGGGATGGGGAGAGAAATAGAACTAAATAGAATAGTGCAGAGAAACAGAACTAAGAGCTATTTGATATATTGTAACTTCAGATCCCTCCAGGGAAAAGAGAAACTAGTTTACATGTGTTTCTTTTAAATGTCTGTATTTTTGCACAAACAGTGTGTTGTGTAGTAAATATTACAGTGTAGGGGATTGTGGGGGCACTGCAGGGTGGTGGAGGAGCTGAGATCTTCCCGAGGGGTTTGTAACTGCTGCTTGTTGAGCTCTGTGACGGTTCCTCAGTCTCAGTAATCACAGAGCTCACAGTGCAGGGCAGGGCCACAGGCCTCGCTCCCCTGTGAAGGAACCGTGTCCCCCTGACCTGTGCTGCCCTTGCAGTGAGGAGGAGAGCCTGTCCAAGAAGAAACCGCGCCTGTTCTGCGACATCTGCGGCTGCTTCGACCTGCACGACACCGAGGACTGTCCGACGCAGGCGCAGGCGCTGGAGGAGCCGCCGCACTCGGCTCACCACGGCAGCCGGCGGGAGGAGCGGCCCTACTGCGACACCTGCGAGGTGTTCGGGCACTGGACGGCCGAGTGCAACGACGACGAGACCTTCTGATGGCAAGGGAGGGACCGGCCCCGTGCCCCCCACGGACCTTTGGAACCACCAGCAGCTGCGTGTGCTGAATGTCAGGGAAAGGGACAGCGGTTCTGCCCCTCCCGCTCCCCCTGCCCGTCCGCCTCACAGGCAGTGAATGGATAAATTTTTGCTCCTCCACTAATAAATAACCCCTGTCCCTTTTTAACAAACTTTACGAAGGTAAATAAAAGATTTAACAAGTGACTTTATGCTGTTTTTTCCCAGGTTCTGGGTTTGTCCCGCCCGTAACAGGAAATGCTTCCGTGCTGTCGCATCTGTTGATGGGAAAACATGTATAGGAATGAAGCACTAGAGTTATATTAAAGCTTATTTAAATACCTTAAAAATATGCTGTTAATTTTCATATTTGCACTAAACCATTTTAAGGCTGAATTTGTACATTTAGATTTTTAAGCTTTTTTTTTTTTTTTGACACTGGACTGAGTTGAGAAATATTTCATCTTTATTTTCCTTTACTCCTTTGACTGTGATGTTGCTCGGTGCCGTGAGCTCTGGGTTGTGGTTTGGTGTGAAACATGGAAACCCGGCGCAGGTAAGGAAGGAACGGAGCTGCTGGGGGTTTTTGGAAACCCATATGCTGTGCACACCTGAAACAGTTTGTGGGACATCCCTGTTTTGCATTCTTTCAGCTTCTATATAGTGAGTGTGTGGTGTGTGTGTATATATGCATATATATATTAAAGTTATATTTTGGAAAAAAAAAAAAGTGTGTTTTCTTTCCTACCTTTCTGTTCTGTTTGGATTGTTAAGGGGTTCTGTGTGGGGTCAGCCAAGGACTGCACTGTAGATCACAGGTTGGGAAAGACCTCCAAGATCATCGAGTCCAACCTGTGACTGATCCCCACCTTGTCACCCAGGCCAGAGCACTGAGTGCCACATCCCACCTTTCCTTAAACACCTCCAGGAACGGTGACTCCACCACCTCCCTGGGCAGCCCCTTTCAATACTTGATCACC
>NW_021940379.1:2937309-2951584 GCF_001715985.3 Manacus vitellinus
CTGTCCCCTCTCCAGGCCATCGTGTGGGACGAGTACCTGACCGGGCCCTTCGGGCTGATCGCGCAGTACTCGCTGCTCAAGGTAAGCGCCGGGCGGGTCGGGGGAGGCTCCCAGCCCTGCCCCGGCCGCGCCGCTCTCGGGTGACGCCCGTGCCCCCGCACAGGAGCATGAGGTGGAGAAGATGTTCACGCTCAAGCCGGGTCGGCTGCCCCCGGCCGATGTCAAGAACATCATCTTCTTCGTCAGGCCCAAGCTGGAGCTGATGGACATCATCACCGACAACGTGCTCAGGTACCGCGGGCAGGGGAGGGCGGCCAGGGGTGGTCTGAACCACGTGCAGCACAGCCACTCCGGGGGGGGGGTTGAGTGGGGAGAGAGAGGGGCTTCTCTTTGGCTGCCATGCAGAGGATCTGTTCCTCCTTATGAGGATATATGTTCTTTCTAATTAGCTGGAACGAGTCGTGCTTGGATTGATGCTCATTTTGGGAACTGCAGGATAACCAAGTCCCCTTGCCCTGGTGCCAGACCTGTGCCTGCACTCGGCTGGGTTGTGCATCCTGGACACTCTAACATGCAAAGCTGGGAGTTGGCAATAATAACCCAGTGCAGTGCTCCTGCTGTGGCTCTTCCAGGGAGGATAGAGGCCGCTCTCCCCAGAGGGATTTCCACATCCTGTTCGTGCCACGCCGCAGTCTCCTGTGCGAGCAGTGGCTGAAGGAGCAGGGTGTGCTGGGCTCCTTCATCCACCGCGAGCAGTACAGCCTGGACCTCATCCCCTTCGACGGGGACCTGCTCTCCATGGAGTCTGAGAGCGCCTTCAAGGTGAGCGCTTTGAGGGAAAACCCTCTGTGGTTTTGGGTTGGCTCTCTTGCTCCATCAAACTGGATTTGTGTGTGGAGTTCAGAAATACTGTAGTGTCTGGTCCAGTCAAATGATTTGCTGTAGCAATGGCACAAATAATAAGGTCCAACAGCCACAGTTTTTTCCCAGCCTGTGTCTTGTCTGAACTGTTCATATAAACCTCACACTGCTGTGGAAGCAGCTGTGTTGGATCAACACCTCTTAGCAGAATCCTTCTTGTTCTTTAGGAATGTTACCTGGAGAGTGACCAGACCAGTCTGTACCATGCAGCAAAGGGGCTGATGACACTGCAGGCTCTCTACGGAACCATCCCACAGATTTTTGGGAAGGGCGACTGTGCTCGGGTGAGGATGAAAAAATGCATCTTGTTCTTTGGAACTGCCTTAAGGGTTGTTTGATTAAATGCACTTCTGGGTGTTTTTTAATCCAGCCATGACACTCACTTGTCCTTTTCCTTCTCTCCGATCAACCTATGGTTTAATTGGTACCTTTTGTGGTGAGAGAACAGCTTGAGGTGAAGGCAGTGCTGTGGCCAGTTGCTGTCTCGCTAAGTTGCAGAGAGCAGAAGAGAAGGACTTTGTTTTCTCTGTGTCATCCTGCCCTGTCCATCAGCCAGTCTGTACCTCTGGCCATTCTCTTCCTTTTTACCCAGGGCTGCGCCCACGCTTGCACGAGCATGTGCTTGCAGGGCTCAGAGCTCAAATCCATCTGCTGTGGCCTGGACTGTAACCAGCCTGACGTGATTTCCTTTCAGCACGTGGCCAACATGATGATCAGGATGAAGCGTGAGTTCCCTGGGAGCCAGAACTCCATATTTCCCGTCTTTGATACCCTCTTGTTGCTGGACCGCAACGTCGACCTGCTGACGCCGCTGGCCACGCAGCTGACGTACGAGGGGCTGATAGATGAGATCTATGGCATCCAGAACAGTGAGTTTTGTGGGGAAGGGGGGTTTCCCGTGCCCTGGGGGAAGTTTCCCATGTCCTGGGGGAGGTTTCCCGTGTGCTGGAGCCGGTTGCAGTGTGTCACAGTGGTTTCTGCTTCACTGAATGGCTGGAGGGTGGGAGCAGCTCAGCTGAAGTGAGTGCAGGTTGATTCAGTCCCAGGCCGGAGCCCATCAAGATCCACTCTGGCTCTTTTTGGATGGGAAGGAGAGCTGAACAGTGTGTGGTTATTGAATGGGCATATTTTGGATGCTGGGTGGGTGCAGCCACAGAACACATGGTGTACAAGTAGAAATAGTGTGTGCCTTCACCCTCCAGCCTGGCTGGATCATGTGTCACACTGAGGGGACAGGGACAGTTTTGGGGGGCCATTCAGAGTGTACTCCTTCTCTTCAGGAGGTAGTAAGAAAACTCCAGAGAGGCCTTTATGGGCTCTAATTTCTACTGCTGGACTGGACTGGCTGCAGGGCTCATCCAAGCCTCTCTGAAAGCAGCTGGCACTTGGGTTCTGATCACGTGTGTTTGTGTAGGTCCCTGGGTGAGTGCAGTGAGACTCTCCTTAATTAACACCTAAGCACTGAGGGGTCTGGGTGTTTATATTTGCTCTGCTGCTCAGAGCTGTTTCCAGCCCAGGGGACATGTTCCCACAGCCTTCTAATCATTACTTCTGGTGGTGAAGTTCCAGTCCTTTAAGGGTGGTTTCTCTGCATTTGGTAGCTTATGTGAAACTCCCTCCTGAGAAGTTTGCCCCGAAGAAGCAGGGTGAGGGTGGGAAGGATCTCCCCACGGAACCCAAGAAGCTGCAGCTGAACTCTGCAGAGGAGCTGTACGCCGAGATCCGCGACAAGAACTTCAATGCCGTGGGGTCAGTGCTCAGCAAGAAAGCCAAGATCATCTCAGCAGCCTTTGAGGTGAGGCCTGGGTCCAACAGTGCATCCCTTGAGTGTACTTGTCATCAGCTAAGTCAGTCTGCCCTCAACAGGGCAGTGACTGGCAGCTCGAGCTGCTGCCACAGAGTAATGCCCCAGGCAGAGAAAAAACAGATAGTCTTGAGAAGCCACTCCAGTCTGTTCCCCTGCCCTGGGGTGAGATCAGCTCCACTCAGACTGGAAGGTGTTGGTCAAATCTCCTTTGAAGAATCCTGTAGTAATGTGGATCCTCCTCTTCTCCCCACACTTCTGTTCTGGGGTTTTGCTTCTCCTCAGAGCTTCTGCCATGTGAGCCCATAGTTTCCACAACAGGAATTGCATCCCTTGATCTGCAGGACAGTCAGGTGCTGCTTCCCTCTGCAAGAGGCCAAAGTTCAGTTTTAGTGTGCTGTTCAGTTCCACTTTGCTGCTCTTGTTCACTGAAAGGTCCTTTTCCCTTTGTATTCGCTGAGGATGCAGAGGAAAGGCTTTAAGCAATAAAACTCCAGAACAGCTTGGCTGGCATAAAAAACAAATAGGAATGTGGAAAAGACAGTTGCCTTGCAGAAGTTTTAACCTGTAAATTCATGCTCATGTGTCGCCTTAGACAGAGCTGGAAAGTTGGGGGGGGCATGTTTGTGGTTTTGTTTGAAAACATCCTGTTGATGATTCATAAAGAAACTGAGATCTCGGCTTTCAGACTTCATGGGGATTCTCAAGAGAACTCATTATACTCTTTGATTGTATTTCCTTTATGTTTTTTTAGTCCCTTCACCTCTGCCACATCAAAGATGAGGTAGCTGTACCTTAACTGAAATACTGAGTGCTCAGCCTCCTCTCCTAGTATATGTTTGCTTCTGCAGTACCGGTGCTGGAGGAGCTAAAGCTGGATTATTCCTACTGGCTGTTAACAAAAAGAGAATTTTAACAAATTGTCAGTGGTAATAGGTGATAATGAAACAGCAGCATATTGGCAGCAGAGGACTTCTTAGATTGCAGGCTCCATCATTATCACTGTCCTGCCTGCACTTGCCCGTTTAAATCCTTCACATCCGAGTCAAATTAGTATTATTTTTATTCCAAGTTGCAGCAAGAGGCAAGTGACCCAAATGCAGTGCAGACCTCTGGACTGCTCTGAGAGCTGAACTCTGCAGGGGCTTCAGCACATCCTGGCTCAGAGCCTGGGACACTGCTGCAGCCAGGTACAGGGAATGGCAGAGCCTGCCAGCCCAGCTCCCAGCACCTTTCACTCCTGCTCCCAGGAGAAATATCCCCCCAGCTCTGACAGCATTGGCCTAGAGCTCCAGGTTTCCTGGCAGCCAGCAAAGTAATTCCTCTTTGTGTGAAAAAGGCAGTTTTCCCTGGTAGGGAAATGGAGGAGAGCAAGTAGTGATGGCTGGAGTCAGACAAAGGTGGATAAAGGTTGGATAAACTGTAATGGAAGACAACCAGTTTGTCAATGATGATCCTGTTGTATTATATCCTGCCTCTTCCAGTGATCCAAGTGCTGTTACAGGTAATGCTGTGACTTCAGTGAAAGCATTTAAAGTCTTTTATCTAAAAGGTCACATATCTCTAACTCCTGCAGGTGCAGTGAGTACAGTAAAATAGCTTTCCATGATAAAATGCCCTAATCAGTGTTCCTGACGTGCACAAGGCCTAACCTCAGCGATGGGTTTCTCCAGGAGAGGCACCACGCGAAGACGGTGGGGGAGATCAAGCAGTTTGTGTCCCAGCTGCCCCACATGCAGGCGGCCAGGAGCTCGCTGGCCAACCACACCTCCATCGCAGAGCTCATCAAGGACATCACCAGTGAGTATGTGCTCAGCACCCCCTTGGGCTGCTTTAAATACAGCCAGAGGACAGATGACTTGATGGACATTGTTCAGCCTGGCAAAAACTGGCTTGGCTCCATCCAGTGCATCTCTGCTGAAAGGTTAAAAGTAGAAAATAAGCTGTCTGTTGCTGTTGTGTTGATTTTCATTCTTTTCCCGAAGCATCTGAAGATTTCTTCGATAATTTAACAGTGGAGCAAGAGTTCATGTCTGGAATAGACACAGACAAGGTAAGTAGATAATGACAATTAGTGACTCTTACATCTTCAAAATGTTTTTTTTTTCCGTTTGGGTTTTTTCGAGAGAGGAAATATCTGATGTAGATGATGTCTGGTGACTTTCAGCCTCGCTGAAATAGCTGTCCCTGCCCGGGATGCAGCTGTACACGGGGGGTCTGACCTGGGCAGGGGCACTGTGTGCTGTGAGGGATTGCTGAAATGTTGAAGATGGTTCATTAGAAATTTTTAGTGCATCGGGTGAAGTCTGGCTGCTGCCTGTGGAACTGCCATCCTTCAGGGAGAGCCCAGGTGGAACCTGGGTCACTGTTTTGCAGATGGTTCTGAGCTGTCTGGAGAACAGTTGGACCCTCTTTCTTGCTGTTTTGGAGACACTGAGCAAACTAGATCTTTCTTTCCAGGTCTTCTGGGCACTTTAACAGTTCTTTAAATAACAGTTTATGTATTTTATTTAATAGGTTAACAATTATATTGAAGACTGCATAGCTCAAAAACATCCATTAATCAAGATCTTGCGTCTTGTTTGCTTGCAATCCGTGTGCAACAGTGGACTGAAGCAGAAGGTTCTGGACCATTACAAGAGAGAGATTCTCCAGGTTGGGCTCTAACTTTTGGATCAATAAATTCCTGAGAAAATCCATATCAAATCCTCAGCTCTACAACACTTGCATTCTAGGCAGACACATCTTAAACCAGGGTAGTGTTGAGTTCCAGCGTGCACAGAGGGAACACAGAGAGTCAGTCTGGGCTGACAGCAGTGACTGGGGGGTGTTTGTGTGTGTTACAACACGTAGATACAGCAGGTTTATATCACTGCTCTTTTTACTGTTATGTTTTAAACACTCTAAATGGGATACACTCTAGAGAGATCTTAACTAATAAGCTCTTTTAAACAAACACTTTTTTAAAATTAATATCTTTGCCATTTTTTTTTTTTAACACTCTGGTCATGGGTTACTGACAGGGTATTAAAGGTGATTTCTTCATATTGCAGACTTATGGCTATGAACATATATTGACTTTAAACAACCTGGAAAAAGCTGGACTGCTGAAACCTCAGACAAGTGGCAGGAATAACTACCCCACGATCAGGAAAACCCTGCGCCTGTGGATGGATGATGTTAATGAACAGGTAAGCAGGCACTGGTAACTGGTGAACAGGTAAAACCAGCCACGAGCCCTGCATACAACCACAGAACACAGCGGGAACACCCTTTTTTTTTTCATGTGATTTATTTCTGTGGTGCTGTTTTGCAGCGTGAGGTGTCTCTGACCTGCTGCTCCCCCCGTGCTCTCTCCCCCAGAACCCCAACGACATCTCGTACGTGTACAGCGGCTACGCCCCGCTGAGCGTGCGCCTGGCACAGCTCCTGGCCCGCCCGGGCTGGAGGAGCATCGAGGAGGTGCTGAAGATGCTGCCAGGGCCCCATTTTGAGGAGAGGCAGCAGTTACCCACTGGCCTTCAGAAAAAGCGTAAGTTTTGCCTTGTTTTCCCTTGTTTTAAAGAGAAGTGCATCTCTGTTAGGCCAGAATGAGGCAAACTGAAATCAGGGGCTGGCAGAGCCCAGGCCTCCCTGTCCCTCTGCAGTATTAGATCTAACTAACCATCCTGTGACAAATTGTTTTAACTTCCCATCAGAAGTACTAAAATAAACTCCAACCTGTGATTTTAGTGTGCAAAATTACTTTACAAAGAATGTCAGCTTCACCTACCCAGCATTAAAACTGGTCAGGCAGAAGCACATCTATAAAGAGACTCCAGGGCAGGAGCAGGGTCTGGATTCACCCAGTAAATTTTTCCCCTAATTCAGCTGCTCTCTGTAGTTCAGTTTTATGTCATTTGAGTTTGACTGACAGTTGATGCACAGGAGCTGTAAAACTCAAACTAAGCCAACCTGCCCCTTTCCCTGGGTCCCCAGGTCAGCACGGGGAGAACAGGGTCACTCTGGTGTTCTTCCTGGGAGGGGTGACGTACGCGGAGATCGCTGCGCTGAGGTTCCTGTCCCAGATGGAAGATGGAGGCACAGAGTACGTCATTGCCACCACAAAGCTCATCAATGGAACAACCTGGATCAAATCCTTGATGGAAAAACTGGAGCCTGCCCCTTTCTAGGGTGTGTGGTGAGAGACAGTAAAGCGAGAGGCCCTGTGTGACACAGGCACGTCTGGTCCTGGCTCTGCTGCTGCTTGAACACTGGAGAAACACGGCACTGAAAGGAGCTCTCCTGAGACCCGCTCATGATCCAGTGACCCTCATCCCTTCTGCACTTGTGTTCCAGCCATTTGTGGAACTTCCTATTAAACAAGCAGTGCTGGGAGGCACTAAGGATGGAATAAACCAGGGGAGAGAATGAGAAATCCCTGCTCGTGGTCTGACCTGGCAGCCAAGCACAGGGGGACTGGGGATGTGCCCTGGTCCTTCTCTTTGGCAAATTGCTGCTTTTTTTTTTCTTTCTGTTTAGTTTTAGTGGGAGATGCAGGCAGGATGTTGTCTGTTCCTGATTTCATACCAGTATTCCCAGTCTCTCTCTCTCTCTGGTACTTGGTACATTCCATGGATGCACTGGGTGTGTTTGTCAGAGTTATGTGCCTCTGATCCTTGAGCCTTTTACTTCACTTTATCCTTGAAGGGATCATTGTGAGGTGGCTTGTTTGTCCCAGGTACTCCCACCTGACTGTGGAAAGCTACTCCAGAGTCTGAATTACATCAGTGTGTCAGGAGCCGATGGTTGAAGACACACAGACACTCCCCAGGTGGGACTTGGGCCAAACCCAGCAACAACAGGGACCCAGTAAACAGCGGGTTTAAAACAGACACTTTTTTCACCCCCCTGCTGCGGTTATAAACGGTGGTACTCGCTGTCACAAGGTGTTGTAGAGCTCAAACTTATAAAATGGAATTTTCCACAGCCTTGGTGGCGGGGCCCTTGGTGTTGCTGAGCCAGTGTGTAGAAGAGGCAGCTTCCAGAGGCTGGGAAGGCAGAGCAGGGGTGGTGTTGGTGCCTGGTGGGCACAGTCACTGTACTCACAGGCTTTAACAGCCCCCACTGGGGACTCCTAAATAGTTAAAGACAACTAAAAAAAAACAAACCACAACTTAAATCACTTTCTTACCAAACGTTTCTGCTTTTAGTTATTCTGCATAACCTGGCCCAGTAAACACCTTCATTTTTCCAAGTTGTCACAGTTGTGACTGTGGGTTTTGGCATGTTGTTTTATTTTCTGAGTTCTGCCAAATGAAGCCCCTTCATGGCCCCCTCTGCCTGCTTAACTCCAGTTATGAGAATAAAATAAAGATGTATTTGATCTTTTTTTTGGAAGTGTTTGCACTCTCTCTCTCTGGAATACAAAAATAAATAAAACCCTGCACTGTGGTAGCTGTGTTCTTCTGCCCCTGCCCCAAGACAACTGAATTACTTAAAATAAATTTTTTAATATCTGAATGTTTTTTCTTTAAACTCATTCAAAATTTCATTCTGTTCTGCCACCTAACATACTGCATTGGAAATATCTGTGGGATTTCCTGACTTTTAAAGAAAAATACAGTTTCAGTCTTCAGAGATTTTACTTGAGGTGGGTGGGCAACATGCAGATTTAAAAAAAAAAAACAAAAACAAAAGAAATTATTCAACTTTGACAATGATGCAGGGAGCAAGCATGGATTGCCTTCCTCTACATTATTTCTGCAGTTTCAGAGTATTTAAAAAGAAAATTAAATTAGCTTTGGATCAAAAATCAGATGTTACTGTGCAGAGGAAAACAAGAAACTGTGACTCAGTGCAGCCCTTACAGTGTCCTTGGCCTGGCCTGAGGGATCTTTGTACTATAGAAATTTCCAGATTTTTTTTTTATTTTATTTTTAAATCTTAAAAAGTGAACCAATCCTGAGGAAATGTCTAGCCCTGATCAGGCTGGTTTGTGAACTGAGGTCATGCTGTGTAAAAGCTGTACCACAGGTGAATAAAGCCCCACTTCCCCAGCTGACCTAACTCTCCACCTGGACCAGCAAAACATGTTTGTTAGTAACACCAGAAGCAAAACCCCAGACACTTGGTAAACTCTTCATTTATCACCAACACTGCTGCCTATTTTTTTGCAGACCTGTCCCAGCACAGAGCTGCGTGGCCACTCCACCTAGAGAAAGTCTCTTCCTGGAACTATACAACAACAACAAAACAAAAAACAAAAACAAACAAACAAAAAAGCAAACAAAAAAAAAAAAAGAAGAAAGAAAAGCCATCCTGACATTGATAATTCCCTGGAGGAGCAATTACTACTTAACAGGCTTCCTGAGCAGCTGATTATGTTCTGCTTCTGTCCAAGGCCCTGCTGACCATGTGGATAATAATTTGATGACAAGGGAGCCTAATTAAATTAAGGGGCCATTTTCTACATCATAATATATTTGTAGGCAAGAGATTTGATCTGCAGAACATGATCTTCCTTCTCTCTGCTGTCTGCGTTACAAGCAAAAAAAAACCCATCACCCAACCTCTACCCCCGAACACTTTCACTTTTCATACAGCATTATCAGAAAGGAGTTTTGCTAAAAATAAACATATATCCTGGCTCCCTTCTGCCCTCACTGCAAAGGGGCTGCAGTGCTTGTGCTCTGAAAGGTCAGGGTGACACCCTGGGAGGACAAGGGTGGCACCAGAGCAGTGACCTGGTGACAGTGCAGGCATTAGGCTGCCTTCAGCCCAATCTTTTGGTAAAAGAGCCAGACTCAGTCTGCACAGTCCCACCCTTGGGACCCACAGCCCACAGCCCCAGCTGTGTGTGAGCATCCTCCTCCTCCTCCCCGAGTGGCCCACAGAACACAAGGCTCCCAGGGAACAGAGCAAGAGGCACAGCAGCCTCCCAGATAACAGAGTAAAAAATGTAACATGACACATTTTGCTAGAGGAAAAAAAACCCACAACTAAACCACTGCAGGTTTTGACCTGGTAACACCAAGCCCTGGTGCTTAAGCCCAGGAAATGCTGTTGGCAGCAGCCCCCTGGGGAAGGGGAGCTGTTTGGCTGCTCCGAGCACGACGCGTTGTGTCGTATCATAACCGCCCTGACCACACCTAGTGAGTGCACCAGTCCTGCACACACACCCCGGTACTCCCGGCTCCGGAGCGCATCACAGCGGGATCAGCCCACAGCACAAACCCCCTGGAAGACAGAAATCCAAGGGACAGCTGCAGAACAGAACTAGAGAGAAGCAGGACCTTGACACACTAGAGCCTGGGTAAGCAGTTCATTTCTTTATCTCTCCAGATAACCAGAAATCCCGTAAAGCCCGTGGATAGAAAACTTCAGTGCCTTGAACAACGGGGAAACCACGGCTGCTTTAAAAATGAAATAATTCCTATAGTATATACATGTGCCTGAGCTTAGAATGAAATGACTGAACTCTTTAACAACAGCAAAAAGTGAACTCTACCAGAAGACCTCTTTAAAAAACATTGTAAGTGACAGGATGAGAATTCAGTTTACTTTGGCTGCCTTTAGACCGCTTAGAAGAGAAATAATCCTTTTGGGTTTGCTTTATCTTAAGTCTCATTTTAAACTCCCTTTATGTGCTTGACCAAGAGCACATAAGATATTTTTCAGCAGGCACAGTTGTGATCAAAATTTAAAAGAACATGTAAATCGGAGAGATGATAGAATTTTTTAGGTGGGTCTTCACAGCTTTAAGTCTAAGGAGCCAACGACTTTTGTGAAAGAGTTTGGATTTAAATTTAAACTATCAAGCAATTACTTCCAAAGCAAGTGTAAGTATGACTTTAAAATAAAGCTATAAGATGAATTCTAAAGCATTTTACCCTATATCTCCCATTTAAAGGTTATTTTTAACGTGAGATATAAATATTTGCCTGTTCAAACTTGTATTTAAGCCTCGGTTTTCGTCATTCTTAAACAAAAGGCTCAGTTTGTGCCAGTATTTCCATTAGATGCAATTATAGCATTAAATATTAATGGTGGCTTCCTTGGAGGAATTGACCACTTTGATCAGAACACGCTGTTGGTACTGCACCATCAGTGGCCACTCTGATCCTGAAGCTTCCTGGATACCCAGCCACTGCCACAGGGGAAAGATTCCAGGAGCCAGCTGGACTCTGTAAGAGCCTCTGGCCTCACCCACACAGCCGTGCCCACGGCCTGTGTCTGTATTTCCATCTGCTCTGTTAACAGTCCTAACTGGGGGACTTTGATCAGATTCCAAACTCTCTTTCAACACTGCACAGCTCGGGAGGACTCTGAACAGGCACACGAGTCCCAGCAGACACTAACAACATTCCAGGTGGACATCAACCCCCCTGATCACAGGGTTTCTCCCCACGGCAGAGCCACTGGGGAGAAACTGTGAATTACAGTCTCCCTGCTCGGGAAGACTCACCCTGTCCCTGTGCTTACAGGCCGGGGAGGAGCAGGAGCATCCAGCCCCAGGGATCCTACCTGCCGGAGAGCGCGATGCCGGAGTCCTTCGCCATCCACGTCCTCAAGGTGCTGAGGGAGCTGCTGGCCTTCGTGCTGTTCAGCTACACGGTGCTGCTCGGGGCACTGCTCCTCGCTGGCTGGACCACCTACTTCTTGGTGCTCAAATGAGGGCTCTGCTCCTGCTCTTGCTCCTGCAGCCACCGGCTTTCCAGAGGCAACCAGCTCTGCAGTGCCCAGCACACGGGATGGACAGCCCTTCTTCCCCCTGCGCCAAACCTGCAAATGTTTTGTGTCCTTACAGCCTCACCACAACCTTATTTTCTTATGTAAAAACAATAAAGATTAAAAGAAAAGGTATCCACCTGCATGCACTTTGCTGATCTTTTGCGGCTCTTGCAGATTCTTTGTGTCTCCCTGAAATGTTTAAAAGCCTCCCAGCAGTTTTCTCCTGAGACTCCCACCCTGTCTAAAGAGGGACAGGAGGGATGCAACACAATTCCAACACGACCAATATCTCAATAAACAAGTCCTGCCTTGTCCAACTCTGCCTAATTAAGGGTGTGAAGGCAGAGAGATAGAAATTACTTGTCAGTTTATTTAGAAGTCCTGGAAAAAGACCTTCCAAACCACTACAAGGTTTCCCTCTCCCTACTGTTTTGTGAGGTACAGGGGCAAGGAAAGGGCAAACAAAGGAATCAATGTTCATGGGCTACAAGTTCTCTTATTAATTAGTATTCTATCTTCTTTTGGTTAATGATTCTCTTATTTTTCATGTGAATTAGTGCCATGCTCAGTCTTTCTCTTATTTTGGGTCTGGGGGTTTGTTGGGTCGATCAGAATCACCTCTTACCCCCGTGGAGCCGGTTTCAGCCCAGTTGCTGAGTTGGGTTTATTAGTTTCTTCCTTCTCTTGGGAGTTCTGCCCCATGTGTTTGTGGCCCATAAATTCTGCATTCCCTGTGTCCACCATCAGTGGAAATCCTCCTCCTCACACTTTGTTAACCTACCCCAGGTCTGAGATCACTGAAGCATCTCCAGCCCTAAACCTTAACAAGGCAATTCTACCCACAAGTCATTTGTTTTTCTAACACCTGGACACCACTTAGAGCTTGTGTGCTGCTCTATTTCAGAGATTAAATCTCCCTTCTTGCCTGAGGAAGTTAAAGGTTGGACATCAGGGATCTTAAATTTCTGGTTCTTCAAAGACATGTTGGAGTAACCAGAAGATACAAAGGGGATTAAAAAAGACATTACAACCTGAGAGTTGGAGACTCTCTGAGGAAGAACGATAAGAGGTCCAAAGCATGCAGACCAAAATAGTCAATAAACGATAGAACACTAATTAAATTAAGGGAATGGTATGACTTGGAACCAAAAATTAAAATGTTAAAGTGGATAAGCACGTGAAAAGCCTTAAAGGGGATGTATCTGCCTGGAACGACTCCCTACGCATCTCCGGCCACAATAAAGCAATGCCTGGCTCACTAACACTTTAGGAGGAGGTGCCGCAGGGTTCGGTTCCTCCCCGAGGGCCGCCCCTCACTCCCTCACGCACCCGCACGCGCCGCTCCCGCCCCCGCCCCGCCGGCCGCCGCCCCCGGTGACGTCACCGCGCGCGCGGCGGGCGGCCCAAGATGGCGGCGGCGGCGGGTGGCTGCGGAGCTGCTGCTCCGTCCTCAGGTACCGCGGCGGGGCCGGGCGGGGGGGACGTGCTGGGACAGCGCCCGCAGCGCCAGATGTGCTGCCCGCGCAGCGCGCACAAGGAGGAAAACCGACCGGTCGTTTTTCAGGAAGATTGCTGCATAACAAAGAAATGCTCCCTGCTCCCGTGCTTTTCCTTTCTTTTTCTGCTCGAGTGTTTCGGTGACAGGCCCTGACCCTGGGGGGACATTTGCACGGCATGGGATGTAAAGAAAACTGGCCGCAGGAGGTCCGAGTGTCGCTGGATTGTACCATATTCCCTGTCACATTTCTCACGTATATGTACCGAACACCAGTTTCAAGCATGTTTTTTAACCTGATTTTCAATATTACTGACTACCAGCAGTGTGCTTATACCAGATAAGATTTCCTCTCTTAACAATGCACTAGTTACTGTGCCTGTCTTATTTTCTTGCACTTAAGTAACAATAATTCAGTAATAATAATTAAGTGACAATACAAAATTTGAAACAAGCTTACCCACTCACTGTTATGCAGCTGCAGTCCAGAAGCCTGGTACGGACTAGTTCCCCTAGAACAGCTTCTAGGGGTTGTTCTCCTCTTAGATCCCTGTTCCCCAGCAGACACAGGTTATTTCTTGTGCTGATCTTTTCCCCTTGCATTTCCAGGCACGCTTTCCCAGTCCTGGCCAGCGTGAGGAGACGAGGCCTCTCGGGTGCCAGCGGCCGGTGGCACCAGGCCCTGGGGCTGGGGGTGGCCCTGTGTGCTGTCCCTGTTGTGGAGGTAACGTGGAAGGGGGGCACCCCCTCCCTGGGAGCAGTTAAATGTTCAAAAACACTTTTTTAACCTTGTACAGACCTGTTCTCACCCTGGAATTATGTCCTCTGTGAGCGCTTGGCTCGTAAAGAGCAGTGAGGCTTTCCCTTAGCTTTGTCTTTAACTAATATCCATATGGAAGTGGAAGTAAAGGTCATGGAAATGCCTTGTGTTGCAGCAGCAGGGATCAGTGTCCCTCAGTAACGATGCCCTGATCAGAAGAGCCGTGTCCCTGGTGACAGACAGCACGGCCACCCTGCTGTCCCAGACCACCTACGCCCTCATCGAGGCACTCACAGAGTACACAAAGGTGAGCTGAGAGAACACACACCTGGCACCAGTCACTGCTGGGAATACTGAATGATCTGGCACTAACTACACCTCTTAAACCGTGCTCAGAATGGACTTCTAAAAATTAATTTAACCGAAGGGGTGTGGGGTTGAAGATGTCGGGTCCCTCAGAAGCCATGGGATCATTATTTGACACCAAATGTGGAAATTACTTTTAGTTTTGTTAAATTGTTGTAGCTTTGTTAAACTGTTGCTTTTGGGTTAAATTGATAGAATCATAGAATGGTTTGGGTTG
>NW_021940379.1:2951909-3020371 GCF_001715985.3 Manacus vitellinus
TCTATTCCTGGGTATTTTATTTCCCTTCTCTGCCTTTCTAAGGCCACGAACTGAGTTTCATCAGAAGAATGGTGTGAGCCATGTTTAAGCCTGAAACAAGAAGATATGGTTTTAATTTTATAAATAAAGTGCCACTTTGAGTACAGTATTTGCATTCCAGTTTATGCCCTTATTAGTACAGCAAGTACACGAAGAGTAATTTTGTGAGACAGCATCAGAGCTGTGCAGACTGTGTGAAATGATTCCTCTGCAGGCAGTTTATACCCTGGTGTCTCTCTACAAGCAATACTCAAATCTTCTTGGGAAGATGAACTCAGAGGAGGTGGATGCAGTGTGGCAGGTGGTCATAGGAGCCAGAGTTGATGTGAGTGGCCACCTCCCTTCCCTCACCCTCTGCCTCTGAAAACCCTGCTCAGAACATTCTGATCTCTCTCACCGTTTCACAAGGGTGGGAGAGCACTTGGGGGTGGTTACACCTCGTGAAAGAATACCTTGTTTTCCTCCCAGGTGAAGACAAAGCAGCAGGAATACCTGAGGCTGGAGTCCAGCTGGATGACGGCGCTGCGCCTGTCGGAGATGGCAGCAGAGGCTGCCTATCAGTCAGGTGAGCCCTGACACTTCCTTTCCCCTTTTCCCTTATTCAATGAGAACAGAGCTGAGACACACAGAATATTCATTCACTTAACTTACCAATCCACAGCTCCTGCCTGGTTTTTAGAGGGGCTGAGAACTTACATTCTTTTTTTGGCTGTGAGTCTATAGAAGCGTTCTGAGAACTAGGCTTGGAAACTTCACATGTGGTTTAGGTCAAGACCAAAGGCGACCAAAGGTATTTGAGGGAAGAGTTTAGTCATTTTTAAATGCAGGTTCAAACATGGTTGTGGGAGCCACAGAAATAAGGGGTCCAGCAGGGCTTTCTACCTGAGTTCAGTTGTATTAAAGAAAGAAAAGATACTAATTTTGGTCTTTTCTCTGTGTAGAGGTTCGATAGCTCTGAGATTGAGTTACGGGCTGGTTTATGGTAAACTGGCAAAGTTTATGGCATGGAGAAAGGGAGGAAAGCAGTGAATATGAAGGGACACCCTAACTCTGGAAGTGCCTGAAAAAGACACAGAATCTGTAGGAGAATGGAAGGATAAGGGATTCCGTGTTCAACAGGAATTCCTGCTGCTGTAGGTGCCAGGACAGGACAAGGACTGAAGGGTCCTGGTACACAAGGACTGGGCTGGGCTTAGTTCTCAAACCCACTGGCACAACCTGATCACTCTGATCCAGCTCCAGCTGTATCCCAGTGGGGTGGGAGAATTCAAGGGAGCAATGAAATCTCAAAGCAGACAAATTGTTTGAGGTAAATGGACAGTAAATGCATTGAGCATTAATGCATCCCAAGAGCCATCCAAACACAGCAAAGCAGATGCTAATTGCAGTCATTTCCTTAACTGAAGGTTTGCCCAGTGCCCCTCTAACCCAGTATTTCAATTCTTACCCCCAGGAGCAGACCAGGCCTCGGTGACAGCCCGCAGCCACATCCAGCTTGTGAAGTCACAGGTACAAGAAGTGAAGCAGCTGTCCCAGAAAGCAGAGACCAAATTAGCTGAAGCTCAAACAGAGGAGCTCATAAAAGCTCAAGGAGAGGAATCTTCGTCGCCACAGGGTATTTTAGGAAATATAGATGCAGGTGATGACCCTTACCTTCGGGAGGACTGAACAGAACTGAACTGTAGCATATCTGGGAGTCAATCACAAATTGAACAGTCCCAAACTTTTGTGTGGGATAGTCTAAAACTGCTGAAATAAGCCCGTGATTCCATTTTTTTCCCCAAGCAGGATTGCTGTAGAAATCAAGTCACTTCCAGGTATTTGGAAGGCCTCCATTTTGTTTGTAATTTACCTTGTTTGTCACACTTTTGGATTCATTTATTTAAACGTTTATCTATGCAAATGTGAAGACTGCTATCAAGGACAGCCCAGTGTTAATTGTGTCTCTGCTGGGAAGTTTGATGTGTCTGTGGGAGCTCATTAGGGATCAGCCAAAGAAGTGTATTTAAAGAACCTTGTTTTTAACCTGTGAAGTAAATGATGTGTGTGAGGAGATGCCTTTATTAAACTGTGCAAAAGCATCTCATTGTGAGTGTGCCCATTTGGGTGAGAGATTAAGCCCTGTTTTCTGTTTGAACTTCAAAGTTTTTAACATCTGAGTTGACAGCTGCACCAAATTCCACTGAGCTGCAGTCGGGGGAAATATTTGCTGTAGAGCTGAGAACTTTCCATGGAGTTACTCAGGCTCTTGGTGAAGTTTTGCAGTTCAGCACAGCATCCTCTGTCACCAAAGAGTCACCACACCTCAGGAGGTTCCTCAGGAAGCAAAAGGAGGTTTGATTTTCAAGATAATGTGGTTATAAACAAAATTATTTTGGCAACTGCCATGGACTTCTTTACAAGGCAGTGAGTAAAAGAGTTTTACCTATTTGAATGCTTTTGAGCTTCAGGAAATAATCTGAATTCTCTCTTTCACAAACTTAATGTTTCACTTCAGATTTCAAAACCACAGATGTCTTTCACTGTGCTCATTTTCTAACTTCACAGCTAATGTGAAATTGGTTTTGCAGAACAGCATCCACTAGAACTTTATCACTGCTGACTGGAATCAGGTTTTGTAAGAAAACACACATTATTCACAGGTTTTTCACAACAAATTACCATCTGATGCACTGCATCAAGGTGGCTGTTACTAAATGGAGGAGGAATTTTCTGTAGCATAGGTTGTCTCATTTTGCCTGCCTTTGGAACAAATGCAATCTCAGCTGCACAGCACTGTACATTTATAGATTAAGTAGTAAAAGAATTAACAAACCACCTTTCCTTGCTGCTCGCTGGGTGCTGCTGTATCCAGGGAGGATGGCAGAGTCTGGAATTCAGCCCACAGGGAGCTGCCAGTGTCTGATCTGCCAGGAGGCCCCAAACTCAGCTTCGGGTGGGAGCACGAGGAAAAAAGCCACTATGACGAGAGGATTATTTGAGCAGTGGCACAGCCAAGGCCTCAAATGCACCCTCAGGTCAGCCTCTAACCACAACTGCTCTCATTTGGTACCTGCTGCAGTTGGAGAACATCTGCCAAGCCCCTGACCCTGGTGCACACACAAGCTGTGTTTTTTCAGGGTGCCACAGTAACTCCACTCTGATGTTTGCATGGCAGAGACAGAGCTTAAGGCAGATGAGCACTGCCAGGAGTCTGCAAAGCCAGGAAACTCCCTCTTCCCCTTTTTTTCAGAGCCTGCTCCCAGCCCTGTTGTCACCCCACTTCTCGTTTCACTGCATGCCCTGCTCTTCCCAAGAGCTGTTCCCACACACATCCAACCTGACATGACAGGAACCAGCCAGTCAGTCAAAGTGGGAGTGAGGGGCATGGAATGGCTCCACATCACCTCCAAAACGGGGCAGAAGGGAGTCCCTCACCCTTTATTAGGAAGTGAGAGCTGCCAGCTGGGGATTAGCCCATACACCTAAACCCACAACAGACATGACATCACGCTCTCTGTTCCTGAGTTTGCACTGGGAATCACTGAGTGGATCAGAAAAATGCTGGCACAGCAGCTCCCAGGGCACCACGGTACCCGCCCTGCCCGATCTCTTCTCCAGGACAAGCAGCAGCCCCTGTCTGTCCTACAAGCAAAAACCTCCTGGATGCACTTCCCAGGCACCTCTGAAAGCTCCAGCTCCCATCTGGTGGGGTGAACACTGGGCAGCTGGCACTGGAGACAGCAATTACAACAGCACAACACAAATGGCTCTGGCTTCTGTAATCACATACTTCCTCTCCACCCACTATATTTTTTTCCTAAAGCTTCCAGGCTGCTTCCTTGCTCACACACAGCAGAGCAATTCTGCTCTAGCAGCAAGACACCCTGGCACTGAGAAGTTTCACAAAAGTATCACCAAGTCTTAGTTCCATATTTGATCTTTCCTCAAATTAGCAGCTCCAGCACATTCAGATTAATCACTTTCATATCAATGCATCTTGACAGGGCAGAGACCAGCAGCTGCTCACAGGAAAGGAAGTGGCAAATACCCATCTCCACATAGTGACTCCTGAATGCAAACACCCAGCACCAGATCTCAGCCTTCCCTGCCTTTTAGGGCTCTTAGCTTTCAGGAGACCCAAGAATATTCCTGTGAAAACACTTTTCAAAACTGTATTTTATTTGTACCCACCTTTACAACAACAAAAAACCAAACACCTCCCACACAACATGAGACACTACAGCCACTCTTCCTACCACTGTGATTATTCATGATACATTGCTCCTCTCACACCTGATCAGAAAGTCTTTGTGCAAAAGTTTCCAGTGCAAGTAAACCTATAATGACCAAAAGGCTTGAGTCAGACCCCAGTCCCTTGGATCATCATCATTGCTGCGTTAAGGCAATATATTTTTGAGGATTTTTCTTACCCACTCCACTCCCTTTCTCCTGCTGTCCAGCAGAAGCTGTGGGATTGCTGCCCTGGACAGTGGACCAAGCAGCACACACTGGCCTTTCTTCCACCCCTTCAAGTAATTTCAAGTGCTCTGTCACTCGTTAGTCATCACTGGCCTCCCTACATGAGCCTGAATTTGGCCGGCGGTCAGACACCGGTGTTGTGGAGCCTCCATAGTAGGTGGCCCCTCAACTCACATTCCCATGGCAGTTGTGACTTCCCCTGGCTCCCATCCAGCTGGGAAGAGCTGAGCCAAGTCCCCCGTGCTGTGTCTCACCACCCCCACCCTGTGACAATTCAACTGCTTCACGTAACCCCCCGACAGAAAATGACTCACTGCAAACCAAACCCTGACGGCTCCAGCGCAGTCTGTTAGTAACGGACACGGTTCTACCACAACCTGATTTTTAGTTTAGTACCCTGTGTCTGCCACCAGTCACAACCCCGCTGGGCTCAGGGGGAGCTTCTTTTCCACTGACACCGCACACCGAATGCTGTCGTCCCTCACCAGCGTCCACATGATCCACATCTCCGTGGGGTTGAGTTTGTGCACAATCATCAGCCCTTTGTACAAGCACGGATCAAAAGCATTGAAAGGTCTCTGGATCCCAAAAGTCTTAAAGCCAGGGTGGTTCTTTGGGGTCACGGACATCTTTGCCAGACACATTCCCACAAACACATCATCTATTGGGAAGAGCTCCGTGCCCTCTGCGGTGCTCTGGAGGCGACGCACGGTCTCTCTAGACATCACATACCCCCCTCCTCCTGCATAGCGAGGATAGAAGGAGGCTCCATACATGGCCTCTGGAACAAAGTATTTGACCTTGGTGTTCCTGATGGGCCGGGCGTTGGCAATCACATCCCCAACAAAGAGATCCTGTTCAGGGTCAAAGTCTTGGAGGAACTCGATGATGTTGTAAGTGTTGACGAACACATCATCATCACCCTTCAGCACAAACCTGGCGTGCAGACAGTCCTCTGTGAACCAGCGGAGGAAATGCAGCTCCTTGAGAGTCAAGTTGAAGAAGTTGTCAATGAAATCCCACTGCAAGATGTCACCAAACTCCTGGCTCTCATAAGCCAGCAGCTGGTGCAGGGGCAGCACCTGGATTTTGGCCTCTGAGCGCCCCAGAAGGAACACCAGCCTGATGTTCTTGCCCCTGATAGAGACCTCCTTTCCCCACGTGTTCCTGATTGCCACTCTCTGGTCCACGTTGATCGGGGAAGACTTGATGGCCAGCAAGAGGAACAGCTCTTTGCTACACCTGGGAGGCTTCAGCAGGACTGGGAAGCTCCGGCAGTGCTTGTACGTTAAGAAGACGCGGTGAAGCTCCGGGAGAGTGAGAGAGGAATTGGCGAGGGTCAAGTTCGGCAAACACTTGGTGGGTTCAGCGTTGTCCAGAACCAAAGACTTCAGTCTGTGACTCACTACATCCATTTTCTGGTCCGCTGACGATTCTGCCAACTTTGCCTCTTTCCTCAAGTAAAACACGCAGGCGAGCAGCGTGATGGAGAAGGTGTAAAGGGCGAGGTTCCCGATCCTGGGATACATGGCAGCCTCCGGCACGGACCGGCCCCGGGCAGAGGAACACGAGCCCTTCGCTCCCGGGGTCTCCGCGGGCGCGGACGGGACGCGCCGGTCGTTCCCCCCGGACGGGGCTCGGTGTTTCCCCTCGCCGGGTCCCAGTGCCTGCCGCGAGGGCGGGAAGCGCTGCGGCCGCTCCGGG
This sequence comes from Manacus vitellinus, assembly GCF_001715985.3. Classification (NCBI taxonomy): domain Eukaryota; kingdom Metazoa; phylum Chordata; class Aves; order Passeriformes; family Pipridae; genus Manacus; species Manacus vitellinus. The sequence continues at coordinate 2,958,114 of NW_021940379.1, forward strand.
AGCCCCCGCCCCCGCAGACCGGGGCTGGAGCGCCGCTCCGCGGTGGCCCCCGGCACGGCCACAACCCCACCTCGCTTCGCGGGACCCGACCGCCTCAGCCGGAGCTGCCCGCCCGCTCCGGCCCCCTGCCTGGCCCCCCCACATCGTGGGCGGAGGATGCTGGGGGCGTGGCCAGCCGGGGCACCGCAACAACCGTGCAAACACAGCACACCGGGCACCGGCACACCCACCCTACACCCCGAACGCACCCCCAACGCACCCCCTTACCTACACTTCGCACTCCACACCCCGCACCAGCCCCCGCCCACCGCAGCTCCGGCAGAAGCTCAGCAGCAGCCCCAGACCACCACAAATCCAGAGGGATCTCCCAACTCTGGCGATTCGGCTCAACCAGGGTCCAGGCAGCGTTCCCGTGTGGTTTATTTCTCACCCGGCTATGGACACGTTACTGGGTTTTCTCCACTGCCACGGCCTCGTTCTCCTGGCTCTGGGCACTGACTGCCAAGGGCCACCGAAGCAGCTGCATCTGGAATTGAACTGTCAGTGGCACCGGCTGGAGCTCTTGACCTTCCTCCAGCTCAGCAGTGTCTTTGTTTTTTCCTTTTCCTGTGGAGAGAAGTAAATCTGTCACTGTCTTGAGATAGTAAATCACCCTGAAAGCAGCGGCGTGCAGGGGGACTGCCCCTGGTGTCAGCACTTAAGGGAAATCTATTTGAATATGACTTCGGGTAAGAAACCCAAAAAGCATCTTTAGGCAGGCAACTGATCTGGGTGCAAGCTACTTATTTGTTGTTAAATTCCCCTAGGACAAAAGAAAGATGCAGAAATAAACAATTTCAAGGATCCTAGAAAATCGAGTGCGAGGTAAAACGAGACGTACGTGAGACTACTTCTGAAGACATCCTTCAATGTCTGGGCAAACTGTTCACTTGAGACAAAGCTCGCTGCCTTTCCTCTTTGAGCCGTCTGGAAGTGATCCCAATTCCTCTGAGAGGACTTATTATTTGTGTGCATTTGCTGACTGCGGGATGCAAATCAGCCTCAGCTCCCGGCTGGGAGAGAGCTGGTCCCTGCACAGCTTGCTGGACACGGGGCTGGGAGCCATCCCCATCCCTCGGAGTGTGGCCACTGCTGCCGCTCCAAGGTGGTACGTGGTGTCCAGGGGATGAGCCACAGTGCAAAGTGGTGACTCACAGAGCAGGCAGGAGGTGCAGACACATCCAGGATGTGCAGAGGTGCTCGAGCTGCCCACCCCAGCTGCAATCGGGGTGCTCCTGTGAGTCACATCGGAGCACGTGGCCACAGCACACGGGGTGTAGCAAGCTGTGGGGGGCAGCTCATTTTTAGGCACTGTGAATTTTGCATTCACACTTTGAAACATGCACTCGGTGGCCCTGCAGTGCAGCCAACCGGCCTCCACCTGCACAGGCACACGGGGACACCAAATTAAGCAGGAGCCTCTAATCGCTCTGGGCTTCCTGTGTCAGCTTCTGTGCATCCAACACCATCTCCGGCCACACAACCCCCACAGAAAGGGTTCACCCTCGTTCAAGCTGAAAGGAAAACCTCCTACTGACTGCAGGACTGGGGTGGAGGAAGGAAGAAACACCAGTGCTGAGCTTCAGCTGTTTGACAGCAGCTGCCTGCTCTGCTTCAGCAACAGTCTGAGTGTATATTGCAAATATATATCTCGTGGGGAACAATAATTCAAGGAGTTTTCTTCTCTTCAGGTAGCTGGGAAGGCCACAGGCTTCCTCTAGTGCAGACACTACAGGGCTCTGAGATCTTCCCCAAAGATGGGGACCTCGCTGTGGGTGATGGGGCACAGAAATCAGCCTAGAGCTCTTGGGAAAGGGGGTTATTTGCACTCTTAAATCTGATGCCAGAGCAGGGAAACAGAGCTCCTTTGGTAGCTCTGAGTGGTGCTGGGGAGGCCTGGCCCTCTCCACGCTCTCACTGACCCATGAGCAGCAGCTTTTCAGCGTTGCCTGACCACCCCTTCCCTCCCCCACTTCCTCCTGCTCTTGCATTACCCCTCCGATGTGCTGTCACTGCTATTTTTGCAGTCAAAACCAAGGAAAAATAACCTGCAAGAGGCAGGGTGAGTTTTGTCTCCAGTGGATTAAGCAACACTGCTGGTTGAGCAGCCTGTGAGCTCTGTATGGGGAGGCAGGGGACACCCGTTGGGGTCAGGGTGGTCCCTTCATGGGTAACAGCAGACTGGGGTCTGTTCCCAGCCCTGCCATGGGACACCTGGGGCTCTCTGTGCAGCTCATCTCCAAGCAGGAAGAACAATAATCCCCTTTGCAAAGTGCTTTGAGATGTGAGTTGGAAATGGATGAGGAGCTTATCATGCGTCCCAGGCAGCCCTCCCCCTGCTGCCCATGCCAGCCCTCACACTATCCCCATTTGGCAGCCGACACAGAGGGCAGCACATTTCTCACCCAGAAATCTGCTGTGCCCTTCTCCCCTGGCACACGGTGCTGGTGGGTGTGTGTCTCTCCCAGGGCAGCCAGCAGCCCAGCCTTGGTCCTTGCTCAGACACTGATTCATAAGGTGTCCAGGCATGTGTCCATCCTGACGGCCCCACAGTCAATGTCTGCATTCACAGCCTCAGGCTCAGGATGTAAGTCCCTGCTCCTGCCAGGGTGGCTGTGCCCTGTGGCTGCCTCTGGCCGGGCACTGCTCCTGTTTGCTCTCACACACACCACCCTCTCCCCCACCAACTCAAGGCTCCATCACCTTTGGGAGACGTCAGGGTTTTCTGGCCGGCCCTACCTTCTTCTTTTGGTTTTTTGCTCTTGTCTTTGCCTTTTTTCTCATCCTGTGGAGAGAGACATTTCCACAGTTAGGCTGTGTTGAAATCCAGTGCCCTCATTCAGTCCTGTGATACCCATCACCATTGGGGTGCTGTCACTGGGTTATACAGGGCAGAGGAAAGACGTGAGGGGGAGCAGGAGCACAGCAGAGTGGCTGCTCTGAGAAGAGAATCCAGGAAATAGAAACTGTTGGCACAGCTGGTATGTGCTGCCATGCTGAAAGAGAGCACCAGAGGAAGCACGAGTGGTTGCTTTCACATTCTCAAATGGAAAAATAAACTCATATATTTTCCTACGCCCATAAAAAGAAGCAGTATTGCTTGCTAATGTCACTTAAATAACCATGCCAGCAGGGATGGATGGTGGTTAGGCAGGGCTATTTCAGCCCTATTTTAGGGAGGGGAGAACTGAGGGATGGATGGATGGATGGATGGATGGGATGCCCAGGCCAGTGAGGACAGAGCAGGCTGCAGGGCAGGACATGCTGAACCCCAACCTGCAGCACTGCCCGTCCCTGGCAGCCCTGCCTCACCCCCCTGTCCAAGGACATGTTCCTTACCTTCTCCTCTGGAACTGGTGATTCTGGTGGTTTCTCAGTGATCAGGATCCCAAAGTCACACACAGTTGCCACCAGGTCCTCGGTGGCCAGCAGGGCCTCCAAGGTCACCCTGGTGGTGCCCAGGGTGCTCAGAATGGGAGGGTCACTGCGGAGTTCACGTGGCAGCTGCTGCTGCTGCTTCTTTTTCTTGTCCCTGGAGGCAGGAGGCTGCAGGACACCAGCACAGGGACAGGCCTCAGCAGAGGGATGGAGTACCTTTATCAGAGAGAAGCAACCCCAACCCAGCCCCTTGCCCACCACTGCATCCAGGCCAAGACGTGTGTAAACAGCTCCTGCCTTCCTCCCTTGGCAAGGGGGGACTTTGGGAGAGGTCTGGGATGGAGGGGTGACTCTCTGACACACCAAACTAATCCAGGAGGAGGGCCCTTGTTCTCTCATCACCATTTTTGCAACTCAGATATAATTTGGCCATTGTTCTCTCCTAGCACCCTACCTTGGCACTGTCCTGTCCTTCCTTCTTATTCATGACTGAGTTTTCTTCTGGGTCAGCATCTACAGGCCATGAGAGCACCTGCCCAGAGAGAGGAGCTGCTGCTGCAGGGGCTGGGAGGGCCCAGGGTCACTGCCATCCCAGCCTGCCTCCCAGAGGGAACATGATACCACTGCTGGGCCTCTCAGCAGCACTTTCCCCTTCATCCAGCTCTGCCACACACTCACCTTCTCCTCCACAACTGACACAATTGTTCCAGCTGCCAGGTAGGACTTCAGCCCCACCAGGTCCTTGGCAATGTGCTCCTTTGTGTAGCTGCAGTCGATGGTGTCTGCCCAGGGCTTTCCAGGGGTGGCAAACACCTTTGCTGTGTAGGGACACAAAGAAGTTCTGAGGAGACCTTTCCTTCAACTGGTGCCAGTTCATTATCCATCAGTCCCAAGCTGACACTGTGAGGGACGTGCTGATGCCACCACATGCCAGGAAGAGCCATAAACTTGCCCTGAGTGCTGGGACAGGGGATTTATAATTCCTCATTACCAGAGCGAGCCTTTGGCTCCTCCATGGCTGCAGGGTCCTGCTGGTTCTTTGTTTCTCCTGTGTCCTGAGCAGATTTGTCCACATCCAGCATGGTCACCATGGAACTCTGGTGGGTTTTTGTTACCTGGGACAGAGAGGGATCTCTTGGTAGGGCATGTCTGGTTTTGTTTGCACTGGGACCAGGGGACAGCTGCCCCTGAAATTCCATTCCCCAGCCCACCCTCATGGGAAAAAGGGGCACCAATGCCAGGGAAGGGGTCTGCCACAGCCAGCAGGAGGGGGGCTATGAGAGCATTCCCATGTGCAGAGCTCTGGGCTCCCCAGGAGGGACAAGGAACATGGGCAGCAGGGACTTGTCCTGCCAGATGCAGCCCCATGGGAATTCTGTCCCCAGTACTGCTGCTGCCCCTGCCACATCCATCACTCCATAGCCTGGAGATGGATTCTCCCTTGCTGTGACCTGATAGGCCTGTTGGCTTTCAGGAGCACAATTAAGGACCAACCTCAGTGTTGCTCTCATCCTCGAGCTCCTCTCCCTCCTCAGACTCCTCCTCTCCCTCTGCAAACTCGTAGGTGACAAAGTAGCTGCAAGTGATCACTGGGGCCTCAGAGTCAGCATCCAGCTGCTGGAGAGCACCGGGATCAGGGACTCCCTTCATCTCCCCAACAGTCACAACCACTCGAGCTTCACTCCTGCTTAGTTCTAAAAGAGAGACAATCTTGCCATGGAGCTGCAGCACGTTCTTTCCAGAGCGAGGAAGGAAAAGAGCAAGCAGAAACCTCTCAGTCCCAGTGTCCCCTCCGTGCCACCCTGTGCTAACGCTGTGACAAGCCACTGCCACATGGGGTCACTCCAAAGCTATGCAAACACCTCCTGGCTTGGCTGCTCTGCCTCCCCGGTTAACATTTTAGTCTCCAAAGAGCACATCCAGCACACAAACTCACTGAGTAAGGGCCGTCAAGAGGGGCTTCCCAGCCCGGGTGTCCCCAGCCCCCTGCTCCAGTCCCAGTCGGGGATGTGCCACACTGCAGAGGTGGCACCGCTGCGTGCAGACAGCGCAGCACCACAGGACCATCTTCCCCAATACAGATGTTCCTCTTTCACCAGCTCCAGAGGGAAGCACAGGGTCTGAAACCAGATGGTGTCTGGGAAGCAAAGCTGGGGGCAGGCCAGGATGCAGAGGCAGTTCCAGGACTAGGGTGGCCTTTTCTTGGGCCTGACTAAGGCTAAACCTAACTCGACTGTAATTATACCACTGCAGGGCCCTCTGCCTGTCTCCCCACTTGTACTAGCAGGGTAGAAAGGCACAGAGAAGGATCTCCATTTGAGGAGAGGCAACAAGGAAGGCAGAGTTTGCCCTGAGGACCCTGAGCTCAACCACGATGAGACCCCCTCCTGAATGCCAGGGTCAGGTTCAAAGGTGAGGGCTCACCTGGCTGCCTCGCCAAGCCATGGAACTGCTGCCTCTCATCAGGCCCTATGTAGATGTCATCGAGGATGGACAGCTTGGGCAGGCTGTCCACGAGGAAGCCTCTGTAGGTGGGGATGAAAGCCAGAGGGTTCCCTTGGAGCACCAGGATGCGGAGCTTCTGCAGACTGGACAGTTGGGAGACCAGCCCCAGCAGATCCGTGAGGTTGTTAAAGCTCAGGTCAAGGGAGATAAGGTTTGGCCTAAGGAGAGAACCCAGGGAAGAAGGTAAGGCAACAAGCACCTATCTGAGGATAGGGAGCTACTGCCCTGGGGCAAAAACAGAAACAAATGGTGTTTCCTCAGCGCAAACAGGGTCAAACTAGGGAATCCAATGGTACAATCCCAAGAGGCCAATTCCAAATTCCTGAGCCATATGGTCCACTGCCAGCCTCCCCTACCACTCAAAAACATGTCAAGGAAACATTAATGACCCCACTGCATTATCTGGTGATGCAGCCTAAGCTTTAGATTTTTCCCTGGGCAGAGTCCAAGCAAGGGCTTTGGGGAGGACATGGAAAAAGGAAGCTGCCCAGGAAATGGGAACTGTGGTGGGCAGGGTGTCAAGGCTGTTTTCCAGGTGATCTCCCCATTCCACACCTTGGCCATGGACCAAGACAACCACTGAGCATGTGAGAGCAGACACAGACCGCTCTGTATAGGGAGTGGACAGAGCAAAGCAATGACCCTGCTGAAGGGCTGCATCTTCCCAAGGCCACCTTGATGGCTTGAGGTCACCTGTCCATCTGCCCACCTCCCTTTCAGGAGCCCACAGTCTATGGCATTACCAGAAATCCTCAGTGAGGAACTTGTCCTGGGAAGGGCCACACAGCCTGTTGTGTCCCAGCCCCAAGTGCTGGAGCTCTGGAGGAGGCTGAGAGCACAGGTCCTCCAGATCACCCACAGTGTTGCAGCAGAGCTCCAGGACCTGCCCGGGACAGAGGGAATAAGACACCTTTGCAACAGACACCTGGAGCTGTTTGGCTTGCACTGTGTTCCCAGATGGGATCTCCTTCCCCATCCTGCACAAGATGCTGCTCACTCACCTTCAGTGTCCGGGGCAGGTTGGCCGAGGTGATCCTGCTGATCTGGTTGGCACTGAGGATGAGCTCCTCCAGCTGCTGGAACTGCAACACACCCTCATCGACCTCCTCCACCTGCAAAGAACTGGGTTTGGCCAACATGATCCTGAGTCACCTCATGGCCAAGGAGACAGGGACATGCATTCATCCAGATGACATACGTGTAATCTGGATTAGCACAACATCCTGGGGAGGGTGGGGGGAGTACCTCTACCCCAGCAGCAACAGTGGCATCTGGGAAGACCGTGGGATGGGGAAGGTGTCCTTTTTCCCAGGACGTTTTCCCTCCCAGCAGGCAGAAGTGGTTTCCTGGCCTACACCTTTACAGGCACAAGCAGCTGCACTTACTCCCTTGTCAACCATCCGCAGGGACTTGAGGACCTGGTAGACTTTGGAGCCATGGACGAGCTCTGGTGCCAGCACGGCCACCTCCTTCAGGAGCTGGTCCTGGGGACTGCAGTCCTGGGGCAGTGCCCAGGGGCTGTGCTGGTCCCTCAGCAGCTCCAGCAGCGCCTCGGGGGTCTCCTCGTCCAGCACAGCCTCCTCCTGCCCGGGCTGGACCCTGTGGGGGCTCCTGTGGCCACTGAGGTAGGATTTGTTCTGCAGAGAGGAGAGAGGCAGTGACAGCCCTGCAGCCCACAGGCCCTGTGCCACGTCCCATGGCTGTGCCACCCTGTCCCTACCCAGCTGCCAAGGCCACAGGGGAAGTCCTGCAGTGCCAGGTGCTGCAGGTACTCCTGAAAAGCAGCCGAGAGGCTGCAGCAGCCGGGTGCTGCCATCCAACCCGGTCTGACTGGGAATTCCTGCCTCAGGGACTTGTTCCCTGTCGCTAGGAGATGGTGGTGACGCGGCTGCCATGGAACCGAGCACCAAACAAACTCTCCAAGCTGAGCGTGGAGCGAGCCTAGGACAGCACTGAGCTCACCAGGCTGGGAGTAAATCCCTGGTTTTCCAGATCTTCCCCAGGTTCTGGGGGCTGCTCCCAACCAGGGGCCTTGTGCAGTGCTTGCAGGGTACATCAGCAGCCTTCTTCCCTGGCCAAGGAACTGTGACATGGTATTTGCCATTTCACTTACCTATATCCTGAGAGTCACTCAGGTTCTGGGGAAGAAACAGGAAGGTTCCCAGTCAGTTGTGAAAGCCCAGCTCTTCACTCATGTGGAGGGCACTAACATCACAGCCACATAAGGCCATCAGAAAACAAAGTTCACAGTTGAAAATACCAGCTCCCACACTTGGAAAAAAAAAGGTGAGCTCCAGGAACAAAAGTCACAGCTCAGTCTCAGGTCAGCATCAGGTCTCCGTGCTCAGAGTGATTTCCTTTTTCCGGTGATAGGTGTTGAGGCAATGGCTACAAATTCCATTTTAGGGAGCAGACAGCAGCATGTGTCAGCAGAACTTCACCAAATGACTTGCAGATTTTATGTGATGTCTCGTGGTTGCGTGATGGAAAGCTGAACTTCTCAGGTCGGGTTTTACAGGACGGATGCTGACCTGTTGCCTTATCAGCTCAGCAGCTTATCACAGCCGTGTACGGACAGGAAAGGATGAACAGAGCATGCACAGGCTAAGAGATGGTGGCATTGCCTGGAGTGGAACAACCAGGCAACCTGCTGGCCTCAGCTTAGGAGAAGACGAAGTCAAACCTAAAAATCTCTGAAAGACCATTAGCAGCAGTTGAACTGTGTTTCGTGGAAAAGCAAGGATGTAAAAGTGCTGTTTCTTTCATTTGCATCACTATTTAAAATAACTGCCCCCATTGCCTTCAGTGCTGCACAAAGAGATATTCCTGCTCTCAGAGGAAGACCAGCTTCCTTGTCCGTCCTCCCTGGCTGTACCCATCTGGGAGAGCTGGAAGGGGACTGGCAGTGCCCAATGACCTCTTTATGAACAAGCTCGTGTACCTTCCACTCATCTTCCTGTGGGGCACTGGCTGGCTGCATCTCTTCCAAACAAGCAACCCTCCAAGATCACCCTTCTACCTGAAAGGAGCCATCTGCACCACTGTCTTTGTAAGGATGTTCCTAAAGAATGTCCTGCACAAAGAAACATCTCTCTTTCTCCCTCATTTTACCCCCAAATAATAATAAAAATCTCAAATAAATTAAATACCTTCTAGAACTGTCCTTTTCTAGCTCTCCCTCAGCACTCTGCTGTACTGTGTGCTGCCCCATGCACAGGCCACAGTAACTCATCTCTTTCTTTGGATTATTTAGCACCTGGGAATAGGGTTGTGCAAGAGGAAAAGCTTCCTAGGTGGTTACCTCTGCTTGGCTCTCAGTGCTCCCTCAGAACCACCTTCAGTTTGGGACTCTCCTTTGATGTGGCCTCAAGCAAACAACCAAGGGCTGAAGTTACAGGTTGGTGGGACCTGAGTGCAGAGTTGTACAGGGGAAATGTCCTTTCCCATTTCAAGCCTTGGGAATCAGTTCATCCCAGAGAACAGTCCTTGAACTGGTTCCAGTCACTTCAGAGGAGTTCATGCACGCACCAAGCTTTTTACTTTCAGAAAGGACTGTTTCACATGGAAACCAGAACTGATTACTTGGATACCAAGATGCTGATCCTTGAAAGTCTTCTGGTGACTTGACACACACTCATTTTTGAACTTATGATCACCTTTCACCACACCTGTAATTACAGAGCTGGGAAGTACAGCATCCACAAGTGTGGATGTGTCACAAATGTGGGTTTCCTCTGTTGTGTTTTCTGTCCCAAACCATCAGTAGTTCTGCTCTCTTGAGCTCGTGCTTGCAAACCCTAGGGATAAATTTCCTCTGGTTCGGTGTGTATGAGAATTTCCTGCATTTAGTTACAGGAAACAGAAAATAACCTCAGGGGAGTTAGAGAGATGGGTGACAGGGATGGGGAGGTGTGATCCTGGGCATCCTCTGCTGGGTTACATCAGAGGGTCCCACCTTGGGGAAGGGTCTTCCAGACATGCAGCAAAAGGATTTATACACTGAACTGGAGGCCTGACCTACCTTGCACACAAGCCTCCTGTGGCTTTTTCACTCCCTGCATTGGCCCACTCTTACAGTGACCCTGCAGAAGGTCACTGGCTTTGGGCAACAATAATGTGCTTGCAAGCCCCAACCACGTCTATATTAAAAGCACAAGAGAGTTTATATCCTAACTCCTACATTTTGGAGAGCCCAAGGATTTTGATGGGATGGCTAAGCCAAGCATCCCAAACTCCTCATCAAACAGACGACACAGGACACCACCTATGTCTATGGAAACTGCACCTAGATCACAATCAGCGAAGACTCACTCGAACCAACTTTTGATGTAATCTTTCGAAAAGGGAAAAAAACCCCGAACTATCACCGGCAAAAAAAAAAAAAAATTAAAAAAAAAATCCTGTGGGGGAGCCACTGACGCAGGACTCCAGGGTGCTTAAATGCAGTCTGGCTGGGCCCAACCCAGCACTGCAGGCACCAGCAGCTCCAGCGCCAGCCCCCGGCCAGCAGCTCTCCCGGCCCACCATGGAACACCGAGCAGGTGGGTCTGCCTTACCCTTGCTCCACATTGTCGAGGTGCACTGGTTGGTGTTCATCACTAGCTCAGCAACTTCATGCTTTGAAAATGTATCATGCTGCACAAACCCAGAGGGTTTTGCAAAAAATTCTGCGGAGGGTTCAGACCCATCATTGTATTCTTCCTTTTCTTTTTCCTTTTGACTCTCCATTTGAATGCAGAAATCAACAGCTTTGCCATCTTCCTCTTCTGTTTACTGGTTCCTTTGGGCTCCTCAGCACCAACAGAGAGATCAAAAGAAAGTAAAATGACTACAGGACAGAGGCAGAAGCGTTTTCCCACTGAGATAAAGCCCTTGGTAGCAGTGATAGAAAAGAGAGCCACTGAGTTATTGGGATACTATGTAAGTACCATTTTGCATGTGCTGTGTCTGTGTCTGTGGAGAAATCTCTTGAGTTATTATAAAAGACTAGAAAGACCATCAGAAAAGAAATATTTGGGTTAGAAGCTAAAATAGTCTCTTCTCTGTATTCCATGCAAGAAGAAAAGCACTGATATTGCATTATTTGAGGGCAGAGTTGGAGCAATGGCCAGAGCAGCTGCAGAATGGCTGACTTTGCCTCCAGTGCTCCTTCTCAGTCTCCAGAGTCATGTTAGGCTTGGAGCAGGCATCTTTTTGGAGGAATCCAGTGAGATCATTGGAAATATGGCAAGAATTGCCTTGCTCTTCAATTTGATCCTAGTTCTTGAGCACTTCAGCCAAAACTCCTGCTCACCCATCCTCTCCCTGGAGATGGTAAAACGTGCACTGAACCCAAGTGTCAATGGCTCAGACAAATTACAGTTCCTGGGATTGCATTTCCAAGAGTGTGTTGATAAAAATCAACATTGATGTTTCCTCTGAATTCACTGCTGAAATTAAAACCATCTCTGCCAAAAGAGATGAGAACACACTCAGGCCAAACCAGATCTCCGGCATAAGGAAATTTTGCCCACACAGCAAAGAATAAAAACCAATACTTAGAAAAGCTGAAAATGAGACAAGCAGGGTACAAGGAAAGGAACTGCACACTGACAGCCACAGACAGCATGCAATACCTGCTTGATCAAAGGGGTGTAGGTGTTGGTACAGCTATTGAACCACAACCAAAAACCCCAATGTACCCAAGTGAGAAATGGAAACCAAGGGATTAATAACTTCCCTCTGCTCTCCCTCCCTCACAGGAAGGTTGTGTCTTGCCAGCACTCCAAGGTGAGACCCAGCTGCTGAATAAGACCAAAGTCAAAGACATGGTGGAGAGAATACCTGATTGCCCAGCTTTCCATGCCAACTGCTGTGCTCTGCACCACATTTACAACATCCTGCAAACCCTGGGGAGCGACATGGAAACAATCTGTAACACGACTGCCCGCGATGTTGTCGCCGCCAATCTCCATCAGCTGAACTCCACCCTGAGCGAAGGAGCTGCATTTTACACCTGCAGGAGCAGGGACCTGCCACGGGTGCACCTCAGCCAGGGCCAGCCCGCGGACTTGGCACACACAATGAGCTACATCTGGTTGTTTTTAAATAAATACAAACAAATTGTGCAGAATACGAGAGAAATGTACTCTGCAGCAGCAATTTAATACGCCGGGATGAAAAGGCACTGGAGACCTGGCTGAATGTGACCTGCCAGTGGTTATGGGATCAGTTTGCCAGAAACAGCATTGATAAAATACTTGCTACTCTATATAACTATGTAATCTAGTTTAACTTAAAGGATGAATGTCTTAAGTTATATTATTTATTATAAAACTATTTATACTATCCTATTTGCAACAGCATGTAAAAAGGATGGACTAATGTGAGTCAGGATAATTTAATTAATCAATCCTGACATAAATAAGCAAACAGGAAATCATAACTTTAATGTTTATATTTTACCTTGCAGGGGTTTTTTTCAAAAGTTGATTGTCAGTAGATTTTTACTTCTCTCTCTACTAGTGAATTTTATTTATAAATTTATATCTAATCTATTTTTATAAATCTATTTAAGCAATTATACAGTTTATATAGATATTTATTCATATTTTTAACTTGTATTTTAATACTGAAAGGGATGAATGATGTATTTGCTACTTAGCAGATGCATGGTTTTACTCCTTTCCTCTCATTACCTTTGGATAGAACCTGGAATGGACAGAACCTGGAACTTAATTAAAATAAATTAAATAAAACCAATGTCACTGGATTCTCTTTTTACTATCTAATACTTTTTTACACTATTTTTTTGCACTGAAAGCCTAGTTGTTTACTAAACAACAAACTGAACTAGCTGTTTCTGGTTCTTATGTTAAAAGACACTAGAAACAGCACATTTTTATTCATAAACATAAAGCTTTCAGCTTTGTCCCTTAAAGTCCTGACTGGTTTCTTGTTTGGATGAATCAGTGGTACTAGAAAAGTACACGTTTCCCAAGAGGAACAGGGGGACCAAGGTCCTTGCTGGAGCCAGGGGAAGAATTCCTCCCCAACGGACCCAATTTCAGACACCTCTGCAGAAACATCACATAGTGGTGACACCCAGCAGGTGCAATTCCAGCCTCATAGCCTTCATTTTTAACGGAAAAGGATCACTGCCTGGGGGTGTGTTTATCCCCAAGGCAGAAACAACATCTACTGACCTTTTCAGGTGGGGTCAGCAAACCCCAACAAGCAGGAAAACATTTGTATCCCGAGGGCTCCGACATCACCACTGCCAATGGTTGACACAAGCCACTTAGGCACTCGCTGAACCAGGAGATTATACAGGGCCACTCCCTGTGGTTTCCTCTCCTCTGCACATCTTTTCTTTCACCTTCTAAAGATATAAATAGCTCCACGGAAGTGTTTTCCTTGGAGAGGGAAACATTTTCTCAGAAGTTCAAACAAGATGTTAAAGTGAGTCAGATGGTCAGTCCCAGCTCAGGAAGAGCAACCTGAAAAAGAAGATGAGTTGTTCTCCCTCACAAAACTGTCTCGCCGGCCCTGCTGACTCAGCTCAGCTCAGCTCAGGAGCTCATAGGAAGCACAAAACTGTGGAGAGCCGTGGTTCTCCTCACCGGAGCTGTAAGAGAAGGGTGCTTTGCCACAAAGGTTTGGGCTGCAGCAAGGCAGGTGGCCTGATCCCATGGCACTGACCCTGCCTGATCCCACGGCACCGACCCTGCCTGATCCCATGGCACTGACCCTGCCTGATCCCATGGCACTGATCCTGCCTGATCCCACGGCACTGATCCTGCCTGATCCCACGGCACCGACCCTGCCTGATCCCACGGCACTGACCCTGCCTGATCCCACGGCACTGACCCTGCCTGATCCCACGGCAACTGACCTCCTGCTGATCCATGGCAGACCGACCCTAGTGCCATGATCCACGGCACCGACCCTGGGCTGATCCACGACCCTGCCTGATCCCACGGCACCGACCCTGCCTGATCCCACGGCACCGACCCTGCCTGATCCCACGGCACCAACCCTGCCTGATCCCACGGCACCGACCCTGCCTGATCCCACAACGTGAACCTTCACTGTCTGCCCTGTCACCTCCTGGAGGAAGCCCTCAGGGATGAGAACAGGCAGAGAAGAGCTCCTGAGTGCAAATATAGGTTAAAATACATTTAAAAAAAAAAATCTAGTGAGCATTACATTCCATTCTTTCACATACAAAGCGAGCCCTGAGCTGTTTGCCCACTGAAGGGCCAATTCCTTTACAGCAGTGATTTCATTTGGCACCATTTCCATGGAGCAAATGCAGATCCACTTTTGGCAGCGTTCGAGGATTAGCAGAACCAGCCACAAAAGAAGCCACTTCAAAAACTGTCATTTGGCACATCAGCTCAAGTTACAGCAGCCTCCATGAAATCACCACTAAATCAGTAGTACAGAAAATTTGCTCTCCAGCCACAGCTTCCTCCCACAGAGCTCCGACAGCATTGCTGCAGCAGCTCTGGCATTTGTAAAGCTTGGCCAAGAGAGAAGTCAGGCTCAAGTGTTGGTTTACCACTGGTTAAATAGCTCTGCTCTTCACTGCCTACTCCTATGAAAATGCTCTGTGAGACGAAGCTACAGATTTCTGAAAAATTAAATGCAGAGTTCAAAAACTGCTGCATCCTCTGGAACTGCAGGCCTGACTCATCAGAGGTTCTCATAAGAAATATTAAGTCAAAGGCATCAACGACAAGGATAAGATCAACCAGCACACACTCTTGTGTGGTGATTTTAAAATAAAATCCTTCTTTTCACTCATCTATTACCTTTTACTTCAACTAGAGCCTCAGGCACTCAATGCTGCTTCCACTGGGCAAGGAAATCCAAAATACACACGAGGTGACAACTGAAGCACAGGGAGCTGGAATGTCCTACCAGGGAAAAACAAAAAGCAGTCATTAAAGGCAAGGATGAAATGTTCTTAATTTCATTTTTTAAATGGATTTAAGCAGCTCAGTGCCTAACACTGCCATCAATTCCATGGGAATACCGTGTTATCCAACCTCAGTGCTGCTCTGCAGACTCCACTGTCCAGGCAATGTGTCAGACTCAAATCCAAGCCTGCAAGAAAGTAAGACCAACAGGGCTCAAGGCATTGGTGCAGCACCTACAGGCTTAATAATTCCTTAGAGAAATACCAGGGCTGCCTGGGAATTACTGCATGTTAGAAGTGCAGAAATGAAAAAAAATTGCCAAATGAGCTCACTCTCACTGTTGTGCTTCACAGAATGAACAATAAGGGTCTGATCACTTCAGGAATCATCAGAACAAAAATGATGCTTTGCAAAAGGTGAAAGAGAAGCTCAGGGGGTATTTAGGGCTCTGCACACACCTGGACCTGCAGAGATGGTGCTTTAGTCCCCTGTTATCCACTGTCTCAAGCTGATTCAGTGGAGGAGAGATGACTAGAAAGAGTTATTTTCAATTTTTGCTAATCTGGTTAACATTGACTCTGGTGAGACAGTGAACAGCCCAGCACAGAGCAAACACAGCCTGGGGGGCCAAGGCACCAGGAAAAGAAATCACTTGTGAGCTCCAAGTAAGCTCAGAGTGAGTCGATTATTTCAGTCAAGAAGAGCCCAAAGGGACACCAAGTTTCTTAAAAAGAGTCCAAACTTCAGCAGCTCCACAGAGGATACACAAGCCTTGCACTGCAAATGCCAAACACACAGATCCAGAGGGTCACTCCAGCATCATTTACAGGGAAAAGAGCTCTTGCCACCTTTTAGAGCTGCAAAAAGGCTGCCAGGTGCTGGCCCTGGCCCAGGAACAATTCCACTTACCCATTTCCCCACCTCCAGTTAGAAAATAAAGGCATTACAACCAGTTTCTTCCAAAAAATATCCTTTATTGTTTTGGTTGTAAATATAAAAAAAAAATGCATTGCACAATTTAACAGACCTACTGAAAAGTGCTACATATCAACAGTACAACAGAAGTTGTGTCATGCAACAGAACAGGAAACCTAAGCAAAGCAAGAGCACAACCTGAAGTCCTCATACCTTCAAGCATTTTTTTTTCCTTTTTAACAAGAACAAATTCCATCCACTTAAAACACATTTAAATACAAGGTTAGAAGAAAACGAGCAACTTATGAATTGTATTGTTAATTGAAAGGTCTGCTCCAAACACTGATGTCTTTTGATTGAAAACCTCATTCATGTTGGAAAAGTTCAGATATAAAAGAAGTTCAGACAACAGTTAGAAAGTAATTCTATTATATACCTAAGATGTGTTTCTTTGTAACTGAAGTTATTTAGAACTCAAGTTTTACAGATAAAGCTACAATTTGGTACTACCTCTTCTGCTCTAACACAGTAAATGAGCAGGAAATTCAACCAAGAACGAAACAAAAGGAAACTTGAGGCTTAACTGATGTTGTGGGAAATACTGGGGCTCTATAAAAGAAAAAAAACCAAATGATTTCCTCTGAAACTCAAGTGTATAAATATAGGAGTAACAGAAAAACTGCTGTTGTCTCACCTAATTAAAAAAACTCCTAAAAGTTATCAACAGTTGTCCATAGTCCTCCAAGAGTGGTATGACTGAGTCCCTAAAGCAACCTAAAATGGGTGTCATCAGCCTTTTGTGGGTATTTTTCCATGCAATAAAGGTGAAAAGAAAGCAAAAAAGAGAAGGAAAAAGGTGAAAACAGTTAACAACCCATTCTATTTTCAGCTGCATCTTCCAGCTGGCAACATCAAGGCAAGAATTATTCACTCCAGAAACTCAGAAAGTGAAACAGCCTTCATATAATTTGCACTACAAAAGCATTACCTTACTGAATGTTTTTGCAGTGAGTTTCTCTCTCTGTTCTCCAGGAGTTTGGGGTTTTAAAAGCAAACAAAACTAAATTTCCCTGTCCCTGTCACCTCTACCACACGTGCACATACACACACACTCTCACAAAGGAATGTAAAAAACCCTGAAGATACAAAGGGATGATGTTTTTCAGTACAATTTGACAGCCCTTTGTCTTTTTCAAGTCACTTCAGATTTAGAGGTTTAAGCACTTGCATATTTTCTGGTTTCTGTCAAGCCTGTGGTCTGACAGTCTGTACATGAGTGTGTGTGCTCGTGAGCACGGGAGAGGAGAGTGGTGAATTCAGCAGGAAAGGTGCAACTTTTTCCATACAGACACACAATTACTCACAACCTCAGTTTGAAAGGGACACAGATAAAATCCTCTTAAAAGCCAGGGAAGCCCCACTTTGTCCATTCACAGAATTTTCCACAGAGCACTGTACTGGGGGAACGATGTATGATGTGATAAATCAAATGCATCCACGACACCAAGATCTAAGGCACAGATGGAAACATTCTGGTCAGCCTCCCTTCAAGGAAGCCTTCCCCAGGGGTTTAGAAAAGCATGGAAGAACATTCCAATCAGCTCAAATGGTAGTAATCAAGAATCCTTTGGTTTTGTGCAGAGATCAGACTGTCATGATGAAGTGTGCACTTGTCTGTGATCCTACTACTCATTAATTCCTTCAATTCTAGCGTGTTCCTGGAGTTTCACCACTTACTCCTCCAGCTAAGAGGAGGCTAAAAACTACAACACAAGCTAATAACTAAGCCAGATAATGCCCAGAACTTGTGTTTGGGGTGGGGGCCATCTACAATATCCTGCCTAATAGAATTCAAGGTTGAAAAGAACCACTAGACAATCCCAGTTTGTGCATATCACAGGCCACAAATAAATCATTTAGCCATTTGTTTACTCAGTGAAAGATGTTGGATTTGAATGAATATGACTTGCATTCCATTCTATGGGGGTTCTCTGAAAGTTTAGCACCAATTCACTGAAGACAGATGTGCATCACCTGTAATTCTGTGCAGATATAGGCACTGTGTGTTTGGCTTGCTTTGGTGACACTGAGGAAATCAGAGCCCTTAGGTTAGGGGAGAAAGTGTTACTAAACTCTGGAAAAAAATAGTATTGAAACTCCTCAATGGGTAAGAAAGACAGACTAAGGAGTTCAAAGTGGAAAACTATGCAGGAACTAATACATACGTGGTCCATCTCTTCTCATACCAGTGCTCAGTAGTTCTACTGCTCAGATGTGAGACATAAACCAGCTCTTTCCTCCTGTGTTTCCAAATGAAGTGAAATCACTCTCCTCACAAGGCTGACTGATAAAAGAAAAGAATTCTGATTTGCAGCAATAGGGGGACAAAAATATATTGAATCACTGCTTCGAAGAGCAGCCACATCATTTCTGGTAATTGCACTACGTGGAAAATATATTTTCGCTTTTCCTTCCCTCCCTCCTACACTCTTGCCTAAGTAAGCAATCTTTGATTTATTTTTTTTCTCTTTACTGTGTTAAGAATTTGCAGATTTTCAATAGTGCTTTGACCTTGTTTCTCCAGCACAATTTGATAAAATAAGCACTTTCCCTCCAATTGTAACCAGCTCATGATGCAATGAGTTTGATAGTTTTTCCATCCACATCCAGATAAAAACTGTGAATCGACAAAATGTTCAGCAATTCAGTCAAATTACCCCTTCCTGTTCCTTTCAAGTCCCTTTCAGTTTCCCATCCAGTGAGATCTGGGATGTTAGGATTTAAGCTGCCAGATTTCCCTGGGCCTTGAAGCATTTCTTGTACTGCCCTTTGCTTGTTGAGACAAAACTCCAACGTCATCGATACTAGAAATGGTAAAAATCACACACGATCATTGCTGACAAGCAGGAGACGACACTGCAGGGGAGGCTTTACTCTGAAAGCTCAGCAAAAACCCCAGTTCTTGGACAATGTGCCCACTGATTTCTTGCTAGGAAACCAGAGGTGTTTTTGCCATGCAAACGCCCATGTGGTATCTGTGCATCTCAGGGAGATTTTAGCCCACAGAGGAAAGGATGTGAGGGACCCTCCCCAGCTCATCACAGTGTTAAATGACTTCACTGGCATCAAGTTCACAACCAGTGATAAAAGTGGGAGGATTTAAAGCACTGGTTTAAAAAAGAATTTACCTATTCAACACTTCTTACCCAGATGCATCCCAAAGAGTATTGCTTAATTAATTACAACATTATGTAAGAAAGATCTAGGTATGGATCCCTCCAGAAAATCTACTCACTATTTAATCACTATGACAACCTTTATACGCTATTTCAAACCATTCCTTAGCTGAGGCTTGGATTTTTGTTGGTTCTGTCACAGGGACACAGGTTTTCACATGTGCCACAAACTTCAAATTATATGTCAGATTTGCTGTAAAAAAAGAAAGAAAAAAAAAAAAGCATCTCCTCATCTGTCTGCACAGCTACAGGGAGGCATGTTGGGACTCAGCTTTGCCTTCCCCTTCAGCTCCTTTTCCTCCTTCACCCCAAGGTACCTCTGCTCATGGAGAAGGCCCTGAGGTTCACCTTCTGTGCCTCCTCCTTGCACATTCCTGCTCACACAGAAGGGAACTCTGCAAGGAAAGCCATTAGCTGCAAAATCTCAGGACAAATCAAAACCAAACCCACGCCCTGTGCTTAGTCCTACTCCCCAGGCCTATTGTTTCCTTTTAAATTTTGGCCCACCAAGTGGATGACAGTGGGGACAACGCTGAGAAAAACTCCATCTCCCAAGTAGAACCTTCTGAGCCTGTTTACGAGTGTGCAACCCCCAAATGTTCCAGCTGCTCCTCATTTTAGCACTGGGACAGGCTGCAGATCACCTCCAGCAGCCTGATCTTGGAAGAAAACTGCTCAGAGAAGGGAGGAGGGAAGAGATGCCCACAGTTTGCATAGCTCTGAAGAGTCAGAATCAAGCCACAAGTGGAATTACAAGGGTCACAGGATCATTCCAGACTATGAGCTATCAGTTGGAATGACTATCCCAGTGTTGTCTCAGGATGGACAATCCCTGCTGTAGAGAGACTCAGTCTATCTGCAGCAGAGCACAGTCTGTGCTGAGACTGTCACAGAAAAATGTTGTTCAGTATTTTGAGTTTTAAACATATTTTTACATGTTTTATAATTCATGCTGAACATAACCTTCCCATACAGACCAGATTTAGCAAAGTCCTTCAGGTTTTTCAGGTAGAAGACAAAAAGAAGAAGCAAAAAAGACAGAGAAGCAAAAAACTGACTACAAGTCCATGTGGTTTGATATAGTTTCCGAGATAATAAAAATGCCAATTTCTTACCCTTATAAACTCAATTCTTGTCTCTGAAGTGCTACTACATTTACCTATGGATGTGTTTTATATGTGCACATTTTGTGAGGATGGCAGCTGAACTGTGCAGAGTGCAAGAAAACAGCTCATTGATTAAACTGGTATAAAATTCATAAATTTATCCAATCTCAAACTGCTTTCTTGCACTTACTGCACAGTCTGCTACTCCCTTGCAATGGCTATATCAGGAAAAAGAATAAAAATCAGCTACTTTATTTACTAGAAAATAAAGCAAGTCTGATCATATGCAATGATACACTCATCAAAATAAAAATACACAAAACACAGCCTGAGATTTTAATTCTAGGATTTTTGCCATGAGTTGACATCATTAACGGATTTTTCTTCTCCTTTGGTTTTTCGTGTGATCCTGTTTAAGAATTTTCTCTATTCAAGTAAAACAAATGGAACTGAACACCAGAAAACAAAATAAAGAGCACATTTCGCTTCATGAAATCAAAATCATTTTTCCCCTTGAAGAGCACATTCCTTGGTGTACAGGATTTACACTTCAGAGAGCTTAGTACTCGAAGGTGTTTCATAGAGATCTGTTGCATACAGATGAAAATGCTGCATTGATGGAGACATATTGCTGCCTGCAGGACTCAAACCTGCTGAGTTTACCTGAGCTTGGTGTTTTTCTCACTGAACGGAGCCAGCACAGCACTGGAGAGGGATCAGAATGTTGGGACAACGCTGCATCACTGACAGTGCTGCATCAGTTGCACGTTGGCTGAAGGCAGAGCCGGACACCCCGAACGATCAGGGTGGTGGAGAGAACCCTTTCTAAAGTGCACAGGCTGACAGGAGCCTCACCAGGCTGGGGCTGGCAGGTTCTCCACCCCATGGACAAGCACCTCAGTGTCTTTGGTTGTTAGGTTTCTCCAGCTCTCTTGTTCAGCTTGATCACGGCCTCCGTGGCTTGTTCCGGCAGGCACGACGGGTCCGACAGGATCGATGTGGTTGTGCTGAGGTGCCGGAGGGTGTTCAGCACCACTGCAAAAAAAACAGGCAGAAAAGCAGCAAGAAAAGCCATTAGTCTGACTGATCTTTCTTCTGCACCCCTTGACAATTATAAATGTAAATTTAATACTTGCTGAACTGCAAGGAGGAACAGAAGGTCATTCCAAAGCTGAACACAAATCTCACATCTTCCTTCATCATGAGATAAATCACACTGCCAAACTTATTCCAACTAGAGCTGAATATTTGAAATTTAAATGCAGTTTAAGGCTGTTTAAATTCTGGTATATTCAGCAATATGTTTTTTTTCTTCTGTTCAGTGTTAAACACGGAACCAAGTGTCTTCTCAGTCAGAAGAGGTTCTAATTTTTCCACTGAGCTAATAAAAAGGAAGTGCAAGTCATATTCATCATGTGCTGTCTTTGTCATCCTCTGACTTTCAAGAAATGATATTATATATGGTCTCACTTCCTATGATCTGGAATAGCTGCAGGATGGAACTTCACTTACTTGGCCTCAGAACAGGAAGAGAACAGTGCTGATCCAACCAGGCCAGTGCTGTTTCATTCAGATCCTTAAAGCTTGTTGTGGAAACCATCGCATTGAAGGACTCAAACAATGGCTTAATAATAATGCTGAACTGCAAACCACCAAATGTTAAGGGAGACATCAAAGGAGGAGTTCAAAACATTCTCTAGGAAAGGCTACTACACAGAAAATACTGGATTTCTTAGTGGATTTAACTACCAGAGGGATTGCAGCATTTCAAAAAATATTTGTTCAAACCTGTAACACTAAGACAAAGGAAAAATGAACCTCAATTCCTAATGACACTCATTATACTTTGGACAATCCCTCCGTACTCACCTGAAAGGGGAAAAAGGCAAGGGGGAAGAAAAAGAAGGGAATGGGGGAGGGGAAAGGAAGGGGGGTAGAAAGGAAGAAAAGTGGGGGGGGGGGGGGAAGGAGAATGTATAAGTTTGTAATTTTTTTTTCCCTGAAATCTTTGCTATTCCCTCCCTGTGTAGGTTTTCCAAAAGACAACCAGAGCTGCAGTTACAGCAGAGTCCTAAAGATTTCTTGCAGTACCACACCTTTGTGTTGCATTTTATTTTTCAGTTACCTCCCATACATTTAAGCTGAACAAGCTGTGCCTCAAGACAGCCTGAAGGCAAGGATTCCTATCCATGCACGGATGTGGATGAAAACTGAGGACACCTGTTATTTAAGTAACTTGGCTTAAAGTCACAGCATCAGAATCCCAAGTTCTTGGCTCTGAATGTCCCAGTACCAAACTCCAAGTTCAGCAGGTTGATGTAAAAGGATACAATCCAAAACTTCCAGTTCTGCAGGGTCCTGCTCCTCACATACTCATCAAACATCCTCCTCATGTGGTCAAACCTTTGCCGCGTCACGGGAACCCCGGTAGCCGGGAGCTGCTGTTGACACGAACTGGAAAGATGTTCCAAGGTCAGGATCCCACCAAAGAGGACACAATTCTCTTCTGGACTAAATCAGAGCATGAGAAAAGTGTGTACCCCCACTATTTCTGATCAAGGGGCTCCCCAGTGCACGAAGCTGACAAAATGTAACTGCTCCAGTCAGGAATACAAACTGTTTTCCCATCAATTTTGTCTGTATTCAAAGTGATTCTCAAGTTGCTACACACACTTGTTACAAGAAACAAAACTGAAAACAAAGTATAACATAGAACAAAGTAGTTTTGGGCATCCAATCGGGAGAAGGCACATCAGGAATCAAGGAAATATTTACAGTTACTCCTAATGTTACAGAAGAAAATGTAATGGAGATTCTGAAGGGACAGATCAATTTAAAATAAAATGAAACAGACTCCACCATACTTTTTAAGAAAAATAAAAAGGTTTTGGTTTGCTGCTAATTCTAATATCATTCTTAAGCCTAAAACTTCTGGGGATGGAAGTAAAGCCACTGGGGTTCTCAAGGTGCTTTACAATAGTATGTAACAATCATAACCCCACAGAGCAAACTGAGGCAGCAGGAAAGCAAAGTGATTTATCAGAGCTATATTCAGCCAGTGCCAAACTTCCGGAGTCCAAGTCCTGTGTCTTATGTGCTCAATCCTATTTTCCTGTAAAATAGGACTGCATTTGAGAAGAAAACTGCAGCCAAGCCACTGAGAAGAGTAAGAGTGTTTGATCACCAGTGAGTACAGCTTTATAAATTAAACATCACCACTGGTTTCTTCTCAGAATTATTCTGATGTGACACATCTTCCCTGATGCCGCCACTGTTGGGCATTTGTGCTCAGAGCTTGCTGAAAATCCACACAGTTTGTCCCAGTGCCCATCCCACAGGAGCTCTGCCTTTAGTCTGGAGCTGATAGCAACTCCACTGCTCTTCAGCACCCATCTGCTGTGTGGTGTGAGCCCTGGCAAACATTCCTTCTGTTAACCAAAGCAGGACAGAAAGCTCTCCAGGTCTCACATGATCGTGGCGTTCAGCTCCTCGATTTCCTCCCGGAGGCGCCTGGTTTCCTCTTGCATCTGGGTCCTTTCCTGCTGCAGTTTAGCAATATATTCTACTGCTCTCTGGAGTGTGATTGCATGGCTGATCTAGACCAAACACAAACACAGAGCTCACCTTCTGCAACAAAGTGAGACACACGAAGAGTTTGCCCCTAACCTGCAAAACACTCACAGAAGCACTTCAGCACCTCAAGTTTCAGCACCTCAAGTTTCCTTCACTGTGGTGCAAAACACACGATCAGGCCAAGCAAAACACTTCAGACACTAAACCCTTCATTTCTCTGACTCCTCTTTGAACTCTAGTACAGAGAAATGTGGTTGCAGTGGTTGTTTTCTTTCAGACACTACATTTGTGCTACTTTGTTGAAAGAAGTATTTTAATAATTTAAAATGTTTTGTTTCATTATCTGTCCTCTTAAAAATATTTACAACTTAAGTACTGAAGGATGTGCTACATCTGCTGATAGATTTATGGTGCTGGTAGAAGCGTTGTTTGAAGTTGACAATATAGATTATTTAGTTTGGGAAACCGGAAGTTATTAAACAGAAGGTAACATGTCTAGTTTCTTTCAAATAGACTATTCTGGTCAAGAAGTGAAATTCTGATGACATATCATCTTGAAAAATTATGTAAACAAAGAACAATGCTACAGAAAAGGCTTTCATATTTTCCATGGTTCAAAAGGTACTGGTTTTACAGGACATTTAGAATTTTGTTGTATTTCAATTTAGCAAAGTTAAGTAATGTAGCCAGAATATGTTCCTAATTTGGATAAAGCCATTTGACAACGAGAAACCAGTAAGGAAGTTTTTCTCTGTAAATCTATGCACAAAAGACAGATGAAAGGGAAAAAATGCCTTGAGAACATCTGCCAGGCTGTGGGCACAGGGTCAGGTTCTTAAAGGCAGCTGAGTGACACGAGATGTGAAGGGTCCTAGAGGGATTTTCCAAATCCCCTGAACTGGCCATGCTCCTGACTTCTCCCAGGAGGCAGAGGTATCAATGGTGTCAAAGTTCTACAGATCTCCCTGAGCTTTTCCATTCTCCCTGTGCCTCACTGACATGTTTCAGCACTATGTGCAGCACACACACGGTTGCTCTGCCCTCTCTCAGCTGACCAAAGGGAGCTCAGCTGTTCACGTGGCACCATCCCAAACTATCCAGCTGTGCTCCTAAATACAGGAATTAACTCAGGCCCAGTGTCAAGGTGTATTAAACCAGGCCCAGCATCACACCAGCAGCATCTCCCTGGCTTCTGGCTGTGTCAGGCACAATAAGCTGACAATACTGGCTGGACCACAGTCTTCTCAAGTGCAGCTCTGGGGACCAGACCCACCCAGAACGGGTATAAAAGCCAATGTGTCAGAGGAAAGGTGGCATTACAGCAAATGCAAAGTCAGCTTATGCTGCAAACATGACAAACACCTTCATTACTGGGGTCTCAAGATCAGTTTTTCTTCATTCCCTGTTGGCTTTAAAGCTGCATTATTTCATCAGACAAGACTTGTTCAATGTTTGAAGTTGCAGCAGAACAACAATGTCTGAAAGATGAAGTGCTTCCACACACACCTGCTGACTACAACCCCTGGATTTCTCCCCTTCCCTTTTCAAATCCCTCAGTTCAAGTATCTTCACTGGCAGACCGGCATTCTCAGTCAACAGTAAAATGATTAAATTTATTAACAAGTCTTTCGGAATGGCTCTGGTTTACATTTCACATCAAACTGTTAGTGCTGCCCAGGTACTCACCGACTTGGAGTTGGCTGACACCAAACTGCTCAGGGCACTGAAACCAATCTTGATATTAGACCTTCGTTTCTGCTCCGAAAGATGCTTCATCCTTCGATTCTGCATAAAGAAAAACCAGCTCAGTCTATGCTGTTCTGCTTTACTGTTCTACTGCTATGATTGCTTCAGCTATTCAAATTCAGTCATTTTTGTTGACTTGGGGCATTCACAGTCTCCCCAGTCAAAGCCACGGAACTATAAATTTGCAGTCAATGATTAAGGTTTTTAAAAAACAACTGTCACTGCTTTAAATTCAATTCCAAACTTTGTAGGTTTTCTTCCTAAATATAAGTTTTTATTTACACCATTTCTGAAGTCAAATTCCAATTTTTGAGGCATGCAATTAGTTAAGATTTTGTTGAAGCTTTTCTGTTTAAAACAGTCCATATCACTTATTCCTAACACGTACAGAATGTCTACTGATGTAACAGGCAGCCTGACAAAAAGAAAAAAAAATAAATAAGAATCCACAACACCGGCCTACCCTGAGGATGAAGACTTTGTTAGGGATGAGCATTTTCATTTGTAGCTTTAAAAACTTACTTCCCCTCAAAATTCCTGTGAATTAAGTTCAGCTAGCTGAAGTCTTTTAACTGCATACTTTTGTCTGAGCAGTTTTCTTAGCATGAGCAAAAAAAGTTGCTAAGTCTTGGGCCACAAGCTGCAAACTTGTGGGAGACAGAGAGCAGTGCAAGCTGCAAGATAAGGAAGCTGTGACTGTCAGCAAAAGCTGCAATCTGTCCAGATAAACCAGCTAATAACCTGTCTAGAGATAGGAAAAGAATCCAGCAAGGAACAAGAAGATCCTGGACCAAAACCTGCTACTGGACCAAGGGCCATGGGCAAGGCGTGTCAAGAGCATGTGAAGGAGGTGCTGAGTGTAAGGGAATAAAAGCCCAGGGATTTCTCAGCTCCAAGTCCCTCTCCAGAGGCACCAGCCCCAGATGTTCCTATGGAAACCTTGACAAAGAACTTCAGCTGCAGCAACTGTGAGGGATTTAACCCATGAGCCTGCAGAGCTGTCTCTGTACCACCCCATGTTCCTCCCTCTGCACTGCCTGTTGATTTCTCCTCCCAGTTGCCTCTGCTTACCATGTGGTTTCTGTTATCCCTGTTTCTCTTACACTGCAGTCAGTGGTGGTAGGGGGGGTGTATTTCTGTGTGAAAAGTTCCTCCCCCACCTCCAGCATTCCATGTACACACCCATCACCCCTGGAACTTCAGGAATCTGGTTATGGGGGGAAATCAGATGTTCAGGTTAAAGGAAGATACAGCTTGATGGGCACCATTATTGTCTATTATTTGTTCTGAATATCATCTATCCTGGGCCAATGTTGACCTGTTGGGGTAGATGTTCTGTCCAGTTGAGCAGGATAAGACAGTTACAAAGTACATGGAGTTGGTCCTACAGGCAGGGGGAAGCTGCAATGCTCGGTCTCAGGTTGATCCTGACTGGAATTGCAAAAACTGGAGATAATTGTCAAACAGTGGTTGGAGATCCAATGAATGCAATTAGAACTTGTGAGGACATAAGAGTAAATTGAACTAAAGCACAGGAATGTAGACAGAGAGGAACACCCCAGCAACTACTGGGGAAGATTGCGACAGGTTTTGTTGACAGAGTTCTAATAGACAGAATTCTTCATTGACAGAATTCTAATAATAAATTGGCAGCAAGTGTGTTTGTGGACCAAGCCACCTTTGACATCTACAACTGTTTTAAGCATCCTATGCCAGGTTGGCAAGGAGGAAATTTGAAAGATATTATACTACCTGGAGGTTCAAGGCTTTTACAGCATGTAAATGATCTGGTACTTGCCAGCAAAGTATATGAAGGTTCTTTGAAAGATACTATTTGTCTGTGTAGAGCTTTAGCAGAAAGAAAAGGTCACCCTGCATCTCTTTCTAAGCTCCAGTTGTGTTGTCAGGAAGTAGAGTATCTACTATTTATATTAACAAAAAAACAAAGATTAGTAGACCCATTAGTAGAATGGGTCAAGGCTGTGATAGAAATTTCTTGGTCAGTAATAAAGAAAACAATTGGGAGAAATTTTTAGGCACAGGAGGATCCTGCAGCCCCTGGATCCCCAGGCTGCAGAATTAAGTAAACCATTGACAGAAGCTCCCAAGGCAGAGGAAGTGGAGTCTATACATTGGTATTCAGAGAAAGAAAAGACTTCTCAAGCTACAAAAGGAGCCTTAGTTTCTGCTTCAGCACTGGGATTGCCAGATTACTCCAAGCCCTTTGAGCTATTTATGCAGGAGGACAAAGGAGCAGCCACAGATCCCTTCTCAAAGCTGGGCCCACACAAAGCTGGGCCCACACCGCCGCCCTGTGGCTTGTGCTCAGCTCAGCTCAGCTGGAGCAGTAAGGAACCACTCCCATGTGACAGCCACGGCACAACAGCCGTCCTGAAAAACCAGCCACCGACAGCCTGGAGGCTGAGATAGAATCCAATATGGAACAAAACGGCTCCAGACCAAAAGCCATCCCTGGCCCAAGAGGTGAGTGCCAGGAGGGTGGAGAGCGTGTGAGGAAGGTGCAGAGACTGTAATGGTACAAAAGCCCAGGACTTCTTTGTTCTGGGTTCCTCTCCAGAGGCACCAGCTTGCGTTGTTCCTATTTTTTTCTTGGAATTGGATGTCTGGGACTCTGCTGCAGGAAACCTGGGGTAAAGAAACTTCTTTGTAACACAGTTTGCCCTTTCAGAACACATTCCTGGCAGAGTGAGGCCTTCCAGTGGGAGCTCACCATCACCCCACTCTGGAAGGGAGGAAAACGGTGTAATAAAGCAGTGAAGTGGCTGCTCAAAACCACAGAAAATGCAGGTTCAAGAGCAGAACTGCTATTTTTGGTGCCTTCTATGCTTTTCCAAACTGAAATAATGTTACCTAGCAATACAGAACTGTTGAATCTAACTAACAATGTAGAAGATCAAAAGAACATACTCCTAGAGACTGGCAAACACCACTGCTTCTCTCTTTTCTTACAAAAGAGTTACTAACAATACACATCCAAAGTAGATCCTGTCAGAGCAGCTGAGTTTAAATGACTATGAAGCCTATTTCATTGCAGAATTCTTACTTTTAAGAACACTGTTCCATCTAGTGACCCCTTTCCCACCATCAGCTAGCCCTGTTAATCTGTTCCTCTGTTAACTCACTCTCTAGCAGCAAGAATAGGCTGCAACTACTGGTTGTGAGCATTCGTGCCATGCAAATCACTGCAAACTTTTATAAGTAACTTGTAGCATGGTCAGCAAGGGCCAGTTCTGATTCTCCTCTGCAACAGAACTAGAACTGAGTGCAATCACAGGCTGCAGGTGTTAAACTTACCTTTCTGCCCTGGGAGAAATCAAGCTGGTACCAACTCACAGGATAAGCAGAGCAAGAGAAGCCAGACAGGGGTTGGCACTTGCAAAACTGTTAAGTAACACTGCCTTTCACAACAGAACTAATGAGAGGGTTGCAGCTGATTGTTCTGCATTGGTTTTTTGTGGATAAGTTTCTCATACCATCACAGAAAGTGTTCTGACAAGGTCAGCTCGTGTGTGAGGCACAACCAGCGTCAGGTTCTATCTCTAGACCGCCGAGTTCTTACCCCAGTAATTCTCGAAGGGTTTTACAGGTGTAACTTGTAGAGTCTGTGGAGCTGCTTCTCTGTGGAGCAGCAAAGCATCACTGGAGACATGTAAGTAACTCAGCAGGTCAAGAACTTCCCCTCCAGCGATGGCCAGAGCCCTGCAGACTGAAGAGCCCCAACAGAACAATGGCAAAAAGCCATGGTTTAGAACACTAAGCCTGAAACCTTTGACCAAGTAAACTGAGACCTGTCACAACACTCCTGTGAGCCACAGCAGGAACTGCTGACATGACCATAAGGACCTGCAGAGGTACAGCTAAGCCTGGCCCCTCTGATGACACATCCCTGAAGAGCAGAGTAGATTATTAAAGACTGACATTTTGAATTGAACAGAGCAGCACAGATGCAGCAGCAAGCTAAGCCCAACACACAAATATGCTACTGTCCTGAAGCACAACCTTCTCTAGTCCATGCTCAGAAAAAAACAGCAGAGGAGAAAAGCCCCTCAAAGGAAAGGACACACACCTTAAATGCAGCCATAGTAGGGTCAGTGGCAGGGTTTCCTGAGCAGCTGTTCTGAGGAGACTGAGGGCTGGGGCTCTGCTCAGAGGTGCAGGGGGAAGCTTGGCCTGAATTCTGGCAGTCCCGGCCTTCATAAAGGAAGAAACACAAGTTACATTAACAAACAACTTCCTGTAGCAAACGTAACTGCTGAGAAGTTTCTACTCAGAAATGAACTGAAATGCAGTCAGCAACCAAATTATAGTTTGATGCAGCAACCACATGCTAGAAAACACCAAGATTGCTGGGAAAGCTTAGAATTTCCTGGCACAAGCATAATACACCTCAAATAGCGAGATGTAATACTCCTTTCACACACACATAGTTCAGCAAAGGCATGTCGAACACGTAGGCTGTGACTCCATCGTCCTGCTGGACTGCCCCATTTGACTCCAATTGCCTGGGACATGATGGTGACAATTACAAGCCATTTAATCACCAAAACCAGCTCCACCAATGCACATGCAGAAGGATCTTTGCACTTACCTACTGTGTCTGAGATCCTCCAGTCAGAATTAGAGTTATGACACTGAACAACAAAGCTATTCAGCACTTCCTACACAGATGCCTTTCAACAGGTTTAATTTCTTGGTGACTACAACAGCACATCCTTTTAGAAAGGAGCCACTTGTAGGAAGCACAAAATCACAGTGGGAATGCTGCACAGTCATTTAAGACAAAAATTGCAAACAACTGGATGCAACTGAAGCTGCAGGGTAGAAGGGGATTATCCAGGGATCCTCAAGACCCTGCCTAACCCACAGAAACACACTTACATGTGCAGGGCAGAGAGAATGCTTAGAGCTTTCTAACTTACTAGGTGTAGGTGAGGGAACTTGTGAACTGCAACTGTGGTTAGGGATGTGCTCTCCTTTCACCAACACATCCTGGACTACACTAGGAGAGAAGAGATGTGAGACTGTGGACTGGCTTTGTTGACTACTTGGTGCTCGCTGTGCTGGACCAACCAGAATGTTACTACGGAACTCCGTCACCCCGGGAGCCTGGGAACAGCACAGACATAGCACAGAGAAACACAGAGAGAAAGAGAGAGCAGGGGGGAGTGTGGGGGCACAGGGAGAGAAGGGATGAGAGAACGGAGAAAGTGGAGAGAGAGAGAGAGAGATTAAGAAAGAGAAAGAGAGAGAGAGAGATTTGTTACCTTGCCTTTCACTAAAAGCAGCAAATTAATACATGATTAACAATCTGACGACAAGAAACAAGGGCTAATATCTAAGGAATTGGCAGGCACCGAAGTCAGGCTGCTGGCAGGAGACCAGTGTCCTTTCATAACTTAAAGCAGTATTATAACACATCAACAACATAATATACTAAAATCTATTTCCATCTTCCTGCACACAACATATTGGGGAAACCCACTCACATACTCAAGGCATGCTTTCCAATATGTCAGTGGAAAGGTGACTTTCCTGGCTCCTTCCAGTTTAAAGCACAAGCCATCCCCATCCACAGCACTGTGTATACAGGCCTCCTTGGAATCTTAACTATAAAGTGCTTCCAGGCCCATAAAGTAACTAAATTAAAGACAAGCAAACGTCATGCTGATTGCACAAATGCATACACTGGGCAACAGGTCATTCAGAGGACTCGTTACCCTCCCGAGCACATTATGGCTCTCACTACTTGCAAATAACAGGCCTAGAAAACAAATATATTATTTTTTGTTCTTCTCCTTACTCTGACAATTCCAGCTGGTGCAATTGCAACATTAGACTGAGACGTGGCTGGCGTCAAAATCCCCTCTCTTTTTAAAGGTGCTGGAGTTACAATCACAGCTCTGGACTGTCCCTGAAAGGCAGCTGAAGAACACAATTCAGTTAGAATAGTTAGTGAGACAAAAAAAAAAAAAAAGTGGAGATTATTTTGTATGAAATAACTTGTCATTAAACAGGGGGATGGATTATTGGGCACCTATTTGGTAATATTTCACTGCAGTGCAAAATGCCACCAGTTTTCCATTAATCTCAATCCCCTTAATCCAGTACAAAGGACTCCAATACATCAGTTTTTTCTGAGTTTTTTAGCATCAGTGTTTCAAGATGAATTTACAGAGGTACATAGTAATTCAGGGAGCTGCAAAGTGTCTTCATTCTGTCAGAGCTGAGTTTGACAGGAGGAAGATCATCTTCAGCTCTCCTCTCACATCCATACTTCTTGTTCTGCTGACCCAGGAAGGGTCAGTGATCCAATACTTCATGCTTCCTTCCATATATATTGAATCCTTTTCCTCACCACTTCATTCTACCAGTTTCTTTCACTATCTGGTTTTACAGCTGCCTCAGATGACACACAAGCACAAGACAAACAAATGTGATTGGGAATCAGCACCAAAATTCCAGAAAATAGGCTAAAGAACCAGGAGTTTTGCAGTGCTTAGACAGCTAGAGAGAATTCCGAATAGCAGCAAATGTCTCCACATAAATCTGTGAAGAACTCCATTTAACCAAGGCAGATGTGCAGTTGGTTCTTGCCCAGAGTTCAGAGAGAACATGATGGACCCTCCTATACTGTCACTAAGGGAAGAATCAGGCAAAGACAAAACTTCCATCTGGTTTTTGAGAAAACTGAACCAAATTTATTCAGTTTCATTCTCGCCTGTATTGGCTTCAGCTCTCCCTCAGACTAATAAAGTCATGATGCATGAGAAGTGTCACCACAGCTCAGTGCCTGCAGTTTAGCATCAGGATTCTGAAGGGCACACGCAGCAGGACGGGGAGACAGTGCAGGATTATCTAATGTCCCCTTCCTGACTGATCATCTGTGACTGTGGTTTGAATCAGGAGGAGGCTCTGCACATCCTTTACCAGAGAGGATTGCACAAACCTTGTGGCAGCCCTTGCGTGGGGCTGTCGGGCACAGAGCTCTGTCACTGGGACACAGGGAGCTCATTCTTTGAGCATTCCCACGTCTAAAGCCGGAATCACAACCCTTCCACTGTTCACTGACGTTCAGCTGGACTCAGGACATCTCTATTGAGCTCAAGTGCCTACTCTTAACCAGTGCATTAATGCTGCTACACAGGCTTGGCATTCCTGACTTGCCATTTGGGGAACTGTAATGATCAGCAACAATATTTAGAAATCGCTTTACATGTTTCAGGTTTCTGTCCTGCACATGCATCTTTTGCAGACTTTTCTCTCAAAATCAGCACATTTATCCTGAAGAGGTGATAGGAGACTTCTTCTCCATGTGAAATCTTGTACCTGATGAGACAGTCTGTACAGATTTTTGAGTCCTAATACCACTAGGCAGTAAATGTGATGCATCCCTTTCTAACACAAGACATAATGGCATTTGCTTTATACTCAGGAGATGATTTGTTTGTCCTGAACACAAGTGACAGGCATAAATGCATCAGTGACCAGTACTGGCATTTATTCTATTGCCAAAAATAAAGCTCTAGTCTTTATATAAAGTCTTGGATTTGTCCCAGAGCTTGGTGTCCAAGTTTTTAAGGAGCACTGTGATCCCCAAACACACACCACTACCAGGAATGACAAACAGCAACAACTTTAAATCTAGATGAGAAATGAAGTCATTGGTTGTGATGGTCTAGAAGCAACTGGTAAAGCATTGGGAAAGTGATATATGGGGTGAGGAAAAACCCAGGAAGCACTAAGAAAGCCAGAGGCAAAGGCTTTCTCAAAATGAGTTGCCTACTATGCTTTACTAGGTGAGAAATGCCTGTCTTGACTGCTGAAGGTACACAGACTCTTTATAACACACTATTGACAGGACCAGTGCCATTAACACCCTGGTACATTAATCATGGACCAACCTGATTCCAGTGACATGTTAGAATTAGATCCTTGGCTCTGTTCTTCTCCTGAACAGTGATTTTAATTTTCTTTTTTTTTTTTTGGTGGGTAAGCTCAGTATCAGGCCTTAGCAGACACACCTACTCCCTAGTAAAGCCTGTTTAACAATACTCCTCCAGGCAGGGTTTTTCATGAATTATTGTTGCTCATTTCAAGTGGCTGAAGTCACTTGGCCCCCAGCCAGCACAAGTCTAAAAACAGCCTGCAAT
Source organism: Manacus vitellinus (assembly GCF_001715985.3). Lineage (NCBI taxonomy): Eukaryota > Metazoa > Chordata > Aves > Passeriformes > Pipridae > Manacus > Manacus vitellinus. The sequence continues at coordinate 2,991,686 of NW_021940379.1, forward strand.
AATCCCAACAAAAAGCTTGCTGTCTGTCCTGCTCTGGCCTTGAGCTTTCCCACAAGAACCACCACAAGCAAAACTTGCTATTCTTAGCTTTGTGCCAAAGGCTCCAAATCATACCCAGTGTGGAGGTCCCAGCACATCAGTAGGTGCTCGTGCTCTGACCTGAAACCCATGTGCTCCCGAGGGCATCTCAAGAGTCTGCAGACTGCTCAAGACAAAGATCTCCAGTTCCCTCAGGAGATCTCCTGATCTCTCCTAGGGAAGAGCAACCTCTCTCCCTACCATCTCCTCCTCCACGGTGGCTGAATGCTCTGAGGGGCAGAGTTCATCCCAACAGCGTGACCTAAACCTGAGCTTTCCCTGGGCCAGGAGCACAGAGCCCATGTGCTGATGCAGCTACAACCCAGCACTGCTGTTACAAGGAGAGACCCCCTTTTGCAGGTTGGCTTTTCACACTCACAGCCAAACTGCTCCCAATCCTTGCAGCAGTCCAGAGCATCCCACTGATCAGTGTGGCCACACCCCAGTGCATTCAGGGGTTCCATGGACACCCTCAGCAATTTGTATTTTTACTTATTATGTAAAGCAAGAAAAGCAAGAAGGTCTTTCCCTCCTGCTAGTCCCACTCAGAAAGGAAACCCATCATCCCCACAGTGCTGCTCACCTGGGGTGATGAAGGCATTCTTTACCAATAAGGACACTGTTTCAGGCTTTGGAGCAGGCACTATTTTTTGTGACTGTTTGGGCCTTGTCCCAGCACTGGCCAGAGGAACAGCTTTGGGGAGTGCAAATGTCAGCTGGTTCTGGAGCTGGGGCCGGGGCTGCCCCTGCACAACAGTAGTCTGGAAAGCCAGGTTACAAGGCACTCCTGCCCCCGGCTGCTGCGTGGCCAGGACGACGTTCTGGCTCTGGCTGAAGGTGGTGGCAGGGGCGTTGTTGGTCAGCGTGGCAGAAGCTGTGTGTGTGATCACTGTAGATTCACAGAGCCCAAACTTGGGGGTTTCTGGTGCAGCAAAGGCAGCCGGTGCAGGGCTCAGGGGCACCGCCGGCAGCGGGGACTGGTGCTGTGGAGTCGCAGGCTGAAGCAGCGGCAGGGGGGGCTGGAACACTGGCATGAAAGTTTGTGGCCCGCTGAGAGACGAGTCTGGAGAGAAGTCCGGTGGCTGGATGAAAGATCCCCCACTTCTAATGCTGGAACACTGGTCAGTGCCAACGTCAGGAATGACGGGAGCAGGTACTGAGGAAGCAATCAGTCCATCATCCATGTTCCCTGCTGGAAGCGTGTTGGACAACGACCCCGACGGCAGGACAGGAGACTGACAGGAAAGACAAATATTACTGATTCAGACATGTCTGAACTCCTCCTGAGGAGCACATGGCTCATGTCAGAGCCTTCTGTTTTAAACACTGAGAACCCCTCTTACCTGGGAGGAGTGGCTGCTGCTGTCTGTTGTGGTTGAGCTGACAGCAGACACAGAAGGGAAATAATTATTGGAGCGACTGGGCGTGAATAATTCTGAAATATAAAAGGTCCCCTATTAATTTTCTACTTTTCATACTCAAGTTACAGCATTGCTAAATCCTAAAATTCACAGGAATATTAGTATTCTTTAGCAAATAATGAAACCATGCTCTTTTTGCTTCATACAACTGCTGTTGATTAAGCAATGAATTGTTGTTTTCCAGAGGAAATGATTTCTTCAGGGTAGACTTCAGCCTCCAGGTAGGCTGGGACAACACAAAAATCAGACCCCCTGTTTAAGGTTCACCTACAGTCAGACAGCCAAGAGCTGATCCCAAATGCAGTCCCACAAAGCTCAGTTATGTGATACAGGCTGTATGCAGGGCCAGAAAACAGATGTGACTTTTGACTTCCATGGAGATCCATAACCATCAAAGTTGATGGCAGCAGTTTAATGTCATGTGAAATTTCCTCAACACTACCATAAAATGTTCAAAGGCAAATAAAATGTTAAATCTCTTCATCACTAAGAAGTGTTAAATGGGAAAGCCTTAGACATCTGCAACATAATTTATTCTTGTTTGAAAAACTAGTTCACCAATCACCAATAGTCAAATTAATTGACTATTTATTATTCTTACCCTGAAAAGGCTCAAAAGTATCCATAAAATCAAAGTTTGGCTGGAGAGGAATAAGCCCTGGTTGAATCATGTCAGCATTTCCTAAGTGTCCTGCAAAATTCAGGAGACAGATTAGATTAGCTTCCCATCACTCACACAATAACAGCAGCAGGAATAAAGCATTTGGCTAAAACATGAACAGACTCCACATCCAGGCTTGGCCAAGATATTACAGAAAAACTGCTGCTGAAATGAACTGAGCATCTGCTTCTCTTCAGAACTACAGTACAGTTTTGAAATCAAAACCACTGGGGAACGAAACTTTCAACTACTAAAATGGAAGAGGTGAGACACAAAGGCTCTCACTAACAACTGGGGATTGCCAAGTCTGGATGTCTCCTGCTCCCAAATCTGTCCTGCCCCTGCTGCACAACACAAACTTGCTGGGAAGCACAACCTGAACCACCAGAGCAGTATTTTAAAGTAAATCACTGTGCAGTTCATTTGCCTTGAGTACAATTCCTGTAAACCACAGTGGCTCTGGAGTTGCTCAGACATCCCTGCAGCAAGGATGGTGCACAGTGTCCCATCAGACAGAACTCTATAGCTCTTGGAACTGTTTTTACAGATGGGACTAGCACTTGTTCTAAGGGACAAAATCAAATTAAAATACACAGGTGCTCCCTCAAAAACACACCCACAACTATGCTCTGAGATAAATAACAATGCCTTCACCACTGACAAAGGCAAATACTGCTCATTACAGATTAGAAGGCAAAGCTGGGAGCAGCACACAAGAAGCTAAGACAGAAGTTAAATCTGGATGAATAACTGGGATTCCATAACCTATGAAGCATAAGACAGCTACAGTCTCTGACCTCTTTTTCTCTGTATCAGCAATATAAGATAGATATCTTAGGCAAGACTGCAAGAGCTGCAAACCAGACTTTTCATAGAGGTTCTCACTGCAACATAGCTACAGCCAAGAAATACCTATGTCCCTGGAATTTGGCCAGGAAACCAGCTGATGTGAAGACAGTGTGGAGAAGAGTGTGTCGGTGAACTCGGACATGAGCATGTCTGCATCCAAGAGGCTGCCTTCCTCCATAGGGACTGGGGTTTCTCTGCCATACCTTCTTTTTTGCCAGAGAACCACATCATCATCCTGCCAAAGGAAAGGAAGAGAAGTCAGGCTGCTGCCCAGCCGCCGCCACCGCAGCCTGGTGCAGGTCTATAAAATCAGTCCTCATTTTTCACATTTTTAGGGAAAGAAGCTCTCTTTGAGGAGCCATCAAATGGACTGAAACAGATCAGTGGTGCTTCTTATACACCAACAACTTCAGCTCACTGGTTTGAGCAACAACAGAAGACTTCTGCAGAATAAATACCATGACACGCCAGGAAAGGTTTTTGCCCAAAAACCAGATGTTGACTAGAAGGACATAAGACAAAACAACTTCATCAACACCCTCTTGTTTGATTCATTACACATGTATTTTTGCACCTACAGCTTAACAACCCCTTGTTTGAATAAAAATTAAAAATAACACAAACAGCAAGAATGCAAAGCAAACAACTCCTGTTTGGGGAGAAGTATCTGGAACTCTGAAATGCAGTGAAGTGTAATTGTATTCTGACTTTGCACAAGGTGTGCTGATATTTAGCCCATAGAAAATACAACATAATGTGACTTGGCTTATCCATCCCTCACTAAAGGCTGAGCTAAACTGCATTGCCTTGAAAAACAGAAAACAGAACAGTGCTTCTGATCATCAGTTTATATGCCCAAAGCAGCTTTGGTGGGCTTGAGGGGACATACTAAAAGGTGATACCACTGTGCCTTTAAAAAGTCCGTCTTTTTTTAGGATCCTGGCACAATATCTGCCTGAGTTGGACACAGCAGGAGGATCTGCAACATGTAGCTCACACATCCTCACAGATCCAGTTACACAAGCAGGGCAGCAGCGCCAGTTACAACTCAGTAACAAGATGGAATCACGTGCCAGCCCTCAAAGAGGTTCATCTCTCTGGGCACACAACACTGATTCTCATTTCTTCTGTCACAGCACTTTACATTCAACCTCTCCTCCATCCAATTTAAGCTACTAACCTTACATATCTCTCTAAGGCACAGAACATGAAGGTGTCTAACCTTAATTGAGGCTTAAGCAAGATGCTTGTCTTAGATTTTAATCAAAGCAAGCTACTGCATGTTACAGCTTTGTTATCTACTGTGGGTTCCACAAGCACAAATGCCATTACCTACCCTGACCAAACTTGAAAGATCTTCATCTTTATGTTTCTGTAGCTGCAAAAGGAGGAAAAAAAAGAGATGGTAAAGTCAGAATAGGGCCTGTATGTGCCAGCAGAAGACCTGATTTTGCAAAACTTTTAAGACCCAATCATGCACAATCAGTCCTAGCACAATAATTTTTAGTTAAGTGGAACTAATCAGATGAGCATGTCTGTACCAGTTTATCATCTGGTTTAAGTGCTCCTGCATGCCAGAAACAGTGACAGAAAAACTCAAAAAGCAACAACATACTGATCAAGCTCAAGTGAACCAACAGACCCTTTTCTTGAAGTATGTTCTCCACTTGTGGTATTCCCTGATGACTATTTCAATTCTTCGTTTCCAGTATTTCCCTTCTGTTGCAATGGCCTGAGAATACAAACACATACCACAAGTTACACGGAATTACACAAGGCCTGAATATTCAACATGTTTCCAAGCAAATATTCAGGCATAAAAAATGCAAAAGAAAGCATGCTAATTCTGTTTGAGCTCATGTATCAGCAGCCCACGCTGCCCCAGAGTTCAGCTATCACAGAGCAAATCTGACAGTACCAACTTCATCTTTCCCACAGAAACCAAACACGAGATGATGTCTGGCTGCACTGTCAGCATCTCCCACAGCAGCTGAACCACAGCCAACAGTTAAGAAATGGCAAAAAAAAAAATTAAAATTAATTTTCTGAAAATAACATGTAAAGCACAGAATATCCTGTGAATGCCATGAGGCTACATGCAGAGACACACATATAAGCAAAAGCTGCTACAAACAACACAAAGCAATATAAATTTGATGTCCAGCTCAGGGAGGAGTGTGACCTTGCAGGCCACATACTAATGGCAACAAAAGGATCAGACATTATGGGTCTTCAATGTGTCACAGAGAGTAGTGTATGAACTGGGGAGAGTAGACTAATGAGAGCCTTAACTTTGTGTCCGAGGGTCACTTTCAACACAAACGTCAACACTGTTCTTTTGAAAACCTGAGACAGTTCCACAAACTCATCTGGAACTCCTTTGAGCTATAAATTATTCTGGAGTTATGCAGTAAAGAGAGAGTCACATATTGCCACATCAAGGGCCTCACTGGTTTTCTGCAAGGTGCCAGAGGGCAGATGTTAGTGTTCATTTATGTTTACAAGAGCACAAAAATGAAAGGACACAAACTCGTATTTGCTCTTTCTGTGAAGTTACCCTGACACAGAAAAAGAAATTGCTTTTTGTCTTGAAACCACATCTCGCCAGTTACATCAAATACAGAAAACTCTCACAGGGTCACACAGATTCAGTCCTGAAAACAGTTGTCACTCTGATTTCACACCAACTTCCAGCCAGAAGACAGCTTTGGCTGTCAAAATCTTAACTAATCAAACTGCACTTCTTTGACTTACAATTCATTAAACTGGAACAGTAACATAAGTTACACAGATAACAAAAGTCCTTCTGATTGCACCCTGATCACCTTAATGTGATAAACCTACAAAACCAGGTTCAGTCTGCTTGTAATGGTTCCTTCTAAATAGAAGCAGATTTGCTCTGCTGCCCTCATTTCTAGCAGAGCAGGAAATGAGGTTCTGAAGCCCAGAGGTCAGTGGTCTGTCCCTCAGGTGTCACACACCTCTGGCCGGCGATGCTCATCCACATCCACGGAGCCGTCCAGCGGAGTCACGAAGTGGCACACGGGGTTCTTGCGCTTCTCCAGGTCTGAAACAAGAACCAAAGTGGGAGTGCTCAGCACCTGAAGGATCTGCCCCTCTGTAACTGCAGCAGCAACACGTGAAAAGGAGTCTGGCCAGGGCTCCTTCCCAACAACAGGAGACAGGGAGCTCTCAGTCCGTGCTCAGAGCACTCAGTACATCCTCTGGGACCTCTCTAAAAAGGCCCTGATCCAGTGGCTCTCCCTCTCAGACATCAGCCTTGAGCACATTTCTGAGCTTGTTGCCAGACAATCATTTCCACCCTCCTGTTCCATTTGTCTCAGGGAAGCTGTGACACACGAGCACGGTACTTACACTGCATGTACCAGGCCCTCCAGATGGCGTTATTGAGACGGATTTTATCTCTCCACTGAAGTTTCAATCCCTTAAAATTTTTCCATTTTGGTGAAACCAACCTTCCACTGAAACAAAACAGACAACAAATCATTCCACTTTCAGTTTTTCTCTCCTTTCAAGACAACGTGTCTCCCTAAAACTGCCAAACTGTCAGGAGAAAAAAATTACAACGAGTCACACTTGGCCAGTGACAACTTTTGCCATGTGCTGTCCACGGCTCACTGAGCCAGGAGACAGAGATTCATCCAGTTTTCAAGACTCCTTCATGTTCTCATCCATGAGAACTAAGAACTCAGAACTGTCACAACTGGTCTCACAAGTATCTTCAGCAGGAATGAAATTCATTTCACCCACTCTTTTCTTCTTGCCATTATCCCACCTTTTCAAATCCCCACCTATGAGCTTCCATCAACTGAGAACAAGGTTACACCAAATTAAGCCCAAAACCTGGCCTAGAGGTTTTTGAATGTTTGGTCACATATAGTTGTGGCTTGGACTTTCTGAAGTTCATTTCTACAGTTCCACTCAGTTTTCCAGGTTGGTAACACTGGAAAGGAAGAATGAAATGCCAGTTCTGGCCCAAGAAAAACCAAACCCCAAGAATTCTACAATGCTGGCAAACACAGCTGGGCACAAATTATCCCCAACAGGCTAGAAATAGTAAGGTTTTTTCCAAAGCAAGGCAAGGCTGGAAAGAGAAATGGCTTATGTATGAATGATCTTGGGAGGTAGAAGGGAGATGGAAGGAAAAAAGGAAGAAGTAACAGGGATTCCAGTAAGCACTGTACAAACACAAACCACCCAGCCCTCAAAACACACCTCTATGAATCATTAATCCATATGACTGACAGAGCAGAGGAAGTAGGAAATATTCATAGCACAGTAAACTTAAAGCCAGAGACTAAAGCACAGGAATTGTGCCTATTCCAAGTTCTCCCTGTTGTTTTTTGTGGTTTTAACTGCACATCTTCCCAGGCAAAGGAAACAGGTTCATCTTGGCACAGTACGAGCATCAGGTCAAGAGGTTATGGACATCTGTAGTAAAATGTACACAAAGGAGTGACAGGAACAGGCACCTCCAAACATTTTGCCCTCTCAGGAGAGATCACAGAGCCCCTGGGCAGAGGGGAGTGGTTTCTGCCAGGAACTGCAGTGGCACTGCAGGGATGTACCAGAGCATCCAGTGCCCCAGCACAGGCAATCTGCCACCACACACTCAGTGCACATCAACTCAGGAATGAATTATTTATCCTTAAAAGCCCCTGTTTTACACATAAGCTCTAAAAATCACTGTGCAAATAGGAAGTACATCCTACAGAACTGCCAGGAACTTCCCTTGGCTCTCCCAAGGCCAGGCAGAGGCAGGGCTGGAGAACTGATGATTCCCTGTGTCCTCTTTGATCTGGGAAACCTCCCAACAGCAGCTCTTTTTAAAGAAAACTTTTAATAAAACTTGTAATACTATAAACAAGTAAAAAGTCTTCACAGTCTAAACAAAAGTAGCCAGAATGCCAGAGCTGCCAATAGCAGGATATTAAAATAACACTTTCTTCAAGTATTTGGTTCACCATTTCTGCTCTGGCCCCCAACCCTGACAGTAACAGAATAGTAAATGCCAGACTTCAGCCAAGTGACAGGTAAAGAAAACCAACTCTGCTCTTTTAATTTGACTACTAAGTAAAATGCCAGTTGTAGCAACAGGTTGTAGAAATGCACCATCCAGTGAGTTGCTGCCTGACAGTAAAAACTTAAAACACATCTCCCCAAACCCTATTTCCAAGTTTCAAGACTTTTAGTTTATAAAGATCCTCAAATTAAGTATTAGTCTCACTGTTCTCCAGCTGCTGTGTAAGGGCAGAGAGCAGATCTCCACCTGTTTAATATTTCCCCCATCACCTTCAGTGTTCACTGCACACCTTGTCTTATCTTTCCTTCTAAATCCAGACTAAAGCACATCTTCTCCTAGTTTTCCTCTGTACATTAACAGTTTGGAGACAGCAGATTAACTGATGATGCATCACCAACACTGACAAAGTGCCCACATGCCTTTGACTAAGAAATCTGTCAACTTAATGTTCATCTCCTTGTAGCTCTGTGTGACTCGACAGTTTGCCAAAGCAACAAAACTCTAATAATCTGCAACCAGAATAGCAAGAGCAAATGCTTTTCTATAAAAAGACTAAAAGGAACTGTAATCAAGTCTCATACACTCCTTGCATCTTCAAAGAGCTAATTAAAACTGGAATTAAAACACAAATAGTTTAACATATTTTCTATTACATTCTTACAAAATGCTAAACAAAAGTAGTGCATCAAAAGAAGGAAGTGATTAAGAACCTATTCTTAAAATAATTATTATTTTTAGTTCCCAAGGGAGCAAAACACAAGTCCAGCTTGAGGTCATAAGTGAAACGACTTCAGCCTCAGTGGAGAGGAATCAGCATGAAGCTGACAACAATGTTTAGACACTATTCCAAATTCCAAAGTCAATGGAAAGTCAATTACTTTGTACAACACTGTGACTAAGAGCAGCCGCTTAACTGAAACCAGCCTTCAGCAAAATAACAAGGGAAAACCCAAACAACTGGAGAGCCCCTCTGGCTGCTGCTCCTGCCAGCTCGGTAAGAACACACCAACTCCTGCAAGAAATGCAGAGCAACCTGCCCGACACCAGCGTGGTCACCATGTACCTGGAGAGTCAATCAGCACACACGTGGGCCTGCCTCTCTCTACCAGGGCTGCTGCAGCTCTGCAGAGGTGCTGCTTCCAAGGAGGGCAGCAGGAGAACATCCCAAGGGAGAACTGGAGCCACCAGTGCCCGGCACAAGCCAGGCCAGCTGCATGGCTGTGGCATGTGGCCAGTGGCATGGCCTGGGGATGCTGGTGCTGCACAGAGGGTGCCCAGGCAGAGGAGCACCCAGGGAACCAGGCTCTGGTTGCTGCTGCCAGAGGCACAGTTGATGCAAACAATGCTGGGGGAATAGGTGACTTTCCTATTTTCCTCACTGTCACACACACATCACATCAAAGCAGCTGAAAACCATCTGGTGGATAATGTGCAGTGCATTCCAGCAGCTCAGCTCAGTCTCCCATGAAGAAACCTCCTCCTCTCCTCCTCCTCCTCCTGCTGAGACCAAATGTCCTCAAGTGATTTGATCCCAGCAAACCAGCTAAAAAGGCTTCAGCTGAAGAGTCAACAGAGCTGGAATTCCCCCTGGACACAGTGGCCCCAACGTGCTTCAGAGAGTCACAGGGCTGCCAGCAGAGAAGCTGCACACAGTGGCCCCAAAGTGCTTCAGAGAGTCACAGGGCTGCCAGCAGAGAAGCTGCAGGCACCCGAGGCTGCCACTTCCATGTGCTGGAGCTTTGACCTGTGAGTCCTGGATACATCAGGAGAGCTGGAGTCTCTTCCCAAGTTTTGTTACATACATTTTCCCAGCTCAGGAACTACCTGAGCCAATGGATACAAGCGGGCAGACAGATAATGCAGCTGTCACAGTAACACAACCCTCTCCATTTTTAAAACTCCAGGTTAAATAGCTGTGTTTTAAAAACAATTACAAACCTTCCAATATCACAGCATTTGCAGCAAAGTACAATAAACAGACGTCCATTGTGAGAGTGTGACCTGATTCCCTTCAACGTTTTATTTTTTCCTTCAATCAACTGAAATGTAATTAGGAGAAGGTTTGTATTCTAATAGTACAAAACAGATTTTACCCTGGCAGTATCCATCTACATGCAAAATTTTGCCTCTGAGAACCTCATCATTTTGTTCTATATTAATAAACCCAGCTAATGAATGACCTTGCAGGATATTTTAGCTGTGTTTTTGACTCAGCAGGGACAAGGCAGATGGGTGACCTTCTTTCTTAACAGGTACAGGGCACACGAGATGCCACTCACAGCTGTTAAACTGACCTCAGATTTAAACCAGTAGCTCTTATAGCACTGAAAAAACATTTAATTAATAACCCCAATGAAAAACTCTTCTGACTTCTGCAGAAGCACGATCAAGCTCTGATATGAGATGACTCACGGCAGAAGAATCCCTTGTTCTCCTCCCTTAATCAGATGGACTTCAATCAGTATAAAACCATATGACACAAGCACCCTCCAGATTTGGGCAGAAAGGGACATTTATTTGTGTGCAAACCCAGGAGAATTTTGGTTTTTTTCATTCCTAATCAGCCTTAAGAAACGTTTAAAGAAACCAATTTTGACAAAGAACACTGAAAGGGCAGACAAGGAGATGTTCAAATATTAAGATAAATTCTACCCAAACCAAGCCAACCTCAAAAGGCAGGTCTGGACAGCTTATATACTCTCCACTTAACAGGTGGTTTGAATACATATTGATTAAATGGAAACTATAGGTATAGTATGGCAGAACTTAGGGGTTTCATACAGCTCAAATGCTTCATTAAGCTGTTGCTGGTTCCACTTGCCATTCCCCATATTTTATCTCCCTCAGAAACTCTCACAACAGCACCACAGCCTCTACATTTAAATCCCCTTCTAACAGAAGGCAACAGGGAAGACTGCTGTAAACACCAGCCTGAAAAATCCCCTTTTCCCATTCAGAAAAATTTAAGTTCATTCTCCACACCATGACATGTAAATGTTGCTGAGCAGGACTTTCAGCTGGCAAGTGATGTTGGGATTGTAGTGAACTAAATGCTGCACAAAGTAAGAGCTCTTTAAAATACCCTGGGAGGGATGAAATGCAGGATCTTGTGCTTAAAAATAAGGAAACATTGAATTACACGTCCGTGGCTACAAAGTGTGAGTGACAGCACTGGAAGTGGGACGTGGATTTTTTTGATGTACCACTGTACTCTGCACATAAAATCCTCATTTCCAGCCTCTCATCTTTCACGTGTCGTGACTGCAGGAACAAGGAAAATCTACAGTTGGCTCTCCAGCTCAGGAGGTGTTATTTCTTCTTTTGCACTCAGGGAGCACCTGGCCAAGATTTGTACATGGAATTTAAACACAAACCTCCCAGCGCTGTTGTTTAGATTCCACAGGCCTGTCCCTGCTGCCCAAATATGTATTCCCAGCAAGCACAGCACATACCCTGAAAAGCAGCTACTGCAGACCTGCAGGAATCACTTCTCCTACAGACCACTGGGGTCTGGTGTACTCTGGTTATAAACAAATGATTTTGTTTTCAAAGCTGAATTTTGTAAATTCAGTTTACGGAAACAAGCTACAGAAATGTGTTGTATTTTCCTGTTTAGGTAACAGATTCCCACTGCCCTCATGCTAAAACACCTCTTTTTTGCCTTGTTAACCCCTGGTCAAAACCCACTGCCCTCTGTGCCTCCCCCCAGTTCCTTCCTGTACATGGTCATGCAATTTTTTAATTAGTGTAAGAATTTTCCTTTTATTACAGGTAATGGTAATGAGGCTCTTAATTTAAGCAACAGAAAGAGAATCTGATTTGATAGTACAGTAGCTAAATAGATTAGCTTTTTCAGCAACACAGAAAAGGAACTTTTTGGCTTCTCCCCAGCATTTTTTTTTCGAAGGCGTGGTTTTAGTTTGTTTTTTAATCTCTGATCTGTTTTGTTAGGGAGTTGGGCCTGTCAGCTCAGCTCTCCAAGAGCCAAAACTAACAGTATTTCCCCAAACAAAGGTTCATTCAGAGAATCAGATTATATGCATTGTGTGCTGGAGCAGAGGCAGGGGAGAGAAACCAAAACATTTCTACACAAAGTGGATGTGTAGGACTGGCGAGGAGGCCACACTGGAGCATCTTCCTATTTGTACCTACACAGTTAATCCCAGCTGCAGCCCAAGGATACTTAATCCCAGACAGTGCTCATTTTAAAAGCAAGATTTAGGGCAGGTCATTTGCTTGGTTACCTGGTTCATCCTCCTTACCTGAAATCCTCCCTCCAAGGATGTGCAAGGGGAAGGATGTCCTATTGCCCACACTCCACAAAGGAGAGGAGGGAGCTCTGTGCTGAAGTTACAGCAAACATTTTAAAACAACCAAACCATCCCCACTGCTTGATTAATCTCCTTTTAAAAATAACACTTCAATCTTGAAGACAGAGACACTGGAAGAGACAAGCATTTTTCCCCTATCATGAGCGTTATATATTAAAAAAGTGCTAGAAAAACAAAAACAGAAATCAAAGTCAGCCACCGGCAAATGGGAATTGCAACACCTGCCAAGGAACATGTTATCTCAACTGATTTCACGTAGGCAGGCTCAGGTATGCACCTCCTGAGATGGAACAGCAAAGGGGAAGGTCACTTGTATACCACAAGCAAATATTCCTGCCCCAAACGCACCATAAACCTGCATTTATTTATATTATTACTTCAAGTAGTTTTGAATTTAAGTTTGGAACTTTAAATTAATTTGCATAAATGAAGGTTCACAGTGCCTGGGCTCTTGCTCTGATAACCTTGTCTATGCTGGACTCACAAGTGGCCAAGGAGATGTTGTGGCACACAAGTGCACCCGTGGCAGCAGACCTGTGCTTTGCCAAGGAAACGTCCTGCAGCCTCCTCAGGCTGAAGCAAGAGGTGAAAGACTCCTGTTTTGAGAGTGTTATTACATCTCCCCTGACAGCTTTTCATACCACCACCACTGAGTCAATCAAGGAAAGGAGTCTCGTGCTCCTGTTCAAGCCAAACACAACAGGGCCAAGGCCTGCTGTGTGCAAGGGAGCTGGGAAGGACTCTGAGAAATGCCTGCACCAGATGCAGGTTTTGTACAAGTTATGAAAGGGTGAAAAGAGCACAGGGCAAAAGGGAACATAAAGAACAGAACAAATATCAAGGAGACTTGGAGGATATAGTGTTCTTTAGCCAGTGGCTATTTAAAGACTCAGAATATTTAGATAGTTTCTCATTTCCAGTCAGAAATCAAAGGATATTTCTAGACATGTTCCTGCTTTTCAGACATTTGTCCAGCATTGACTCACTTTACTACAGAACTGAAACAGCAAGAGAAGAGGAAAAGTTTCATAAGAAATGCCACTCATATGTCAGTCAAAAGGTTGAGAAATGGGCCTCACCATCACCTCTGTCACTGCTGGCCCTTCCCAAAATCTCCCCCTGATCCCTGCTGGGCTTAAGTTTTGTAGAGGGACCAAGTCATACACTTTGTAACTTTATAAATATTATCACTTTAGAAAATGTCACCCCCCTCAACTGTCAAAAATCAGGACCTTCAACAAAGAACTGCCAGAAACATAATTATGAAAACAGATCCTGACACACAGGACTAAAACAGGGCCATTTTTAGAGCAGCTTCAATATAAAGGGAAGTGATTCCTACTCACTTCACAGTGTCTTGAAATTTTTCACTTCTTCCTAAAACTTTCTTTCTGCCACTGGCTTTTCATCAGCCTTCTCAGAATCACAATATTCACTACATCACACAGATGATCAGGAACTCCACCTTCCTTCTCATTTGAAAGGATGGCTGTTGGCAAGGTCCCTCTTGTACAGAGAGCTGCATGTTAGAATCTTTTTGAACATTAAGATCTCAGCCTAGATTAATGAACCGATCAAGATGTGATGATCTGGGACTTACATTATGGTTCAAAGATTTTTTGCACGCAGAGCTTCTGAAAACCCAAACAAACCCTATCAGTGTGACAGATCAGCACAGCTCTCTGAGCAGCACACACAGCACCGGAGCCCAGAGCTGTTTACCGGGAGGGAGAAACTCGAAACCAGCTCTATCCACAGAGGATAGTGTAACATTCTCTGAACGACATTACAAGCCTATAAATACACTGCAAGACTTCAGGGATCTTATTCTGAAAGCGCTTTAAGGGTTTGCAAAAGCAGAGATGCTCCCCCAGCTCTCCCCTTGTGACACAAAGCTTTCATACCAGCTGTCTGCAGCCAGCTCCCTGCAGCTTGAAAAACACCAGGCTTGTTCCCAAATCCAGTTATTACAGACTCGAGACTTCAACAACACATACAGTTTATTCAAAGTTTACATAAAAGCTGAACCAGAAACTACACAAGAGACAGAAGCAGGCTAAAGGAACCGATGTGTTACTACTACAGCTACTGAAAGATCAATCAAAATCTCATAGAAAGGTAAGGCAGGGAGAAAACTCCTTCCAGAGTTAACATGCAACAGCCTACAATGTGGAAAAGGAGTTTAGGAAAAAATAAAAGCACTTCTAAAAGGTCATGCACGCCTCCCAGGAAAAGTCTCTACTTAGAGTTTTGTTGGATCTATGTGCAAAGAAATGCTTTGGCAATGCCTTCACCAAAACCAGCCCTTCAATTCGAGGTGAACATCCCAGGGAGCTGTGAAGTGGCAGCTCCTGCCATGGGAGCAGCCACATCTGAAATGCAGCAGTGAAAGTCCCTGGGATTTGCTATTCCAAGAATGCAGGCTCCAAGAAAGGGGAAACATTCAGAGAACATGCAGTGGAAAACAAACCTTCACCTCTGGGTCACCAGCTCAAATGGGAGCTGTAAGGTTTGCAGCAGCACAGGAAAGGCTGTGAGTGACCCTCCCCTGGTTAACTGGGACCCAGGGCTGGCAGGGGAGCACTAATGCTCGTGCCACTCAGTGCTCAGCACACTTTTCCCAGATGGCTCCTGTTCCCTGTTTAGGACTGGACGGGCCAAGGGCGATGCCTGGTTCCCACATACAGATGGAAAGAAGACCAGCCCTGTCCTTAGGGAAGTGTCTCCAGCCCTGCTGAACTGTTGAATCTGTCACTTTATAATGATGGTGGTTATGGGCACCATGCACAGGGCTCTGACAATACTTAACCTCACTATATGTGGGGAGTGTCAGAGAAGGACCTTGATTTTATTGCATTATACCCTTATAAAGTCATTCCTTTGCTCACAGTGACTCCCGTGATTAAATATTTAGCAGCAAAATCGTTTAGAAATTCTCAAGCCATCCACCTGTGCAGCAGCTAAAAGACACAACTGGACTGATGCAGCCCCATTCCTTACCAAGGACACACTTCCAAATGGACCAAGATGGTTTGTGTCCCAAAGCAAGTGGTGACTTCACCAGTAAAACATGTAACAATATCAGCACTTTCCTGCATCTTACTACAAACAAGTCACTCGATGACCCTCACACAAGTCTCTTCAAACCACGTTTTTCCCATGTGCCAAAATTACAAGAAAGCAGCCTCAACCTTCACTCTGTAGAGTCCTTTAGAAAGGTCACAATGAAGGTAAATAACACTTCTTACATGTTTATTGCTATAGAAAGAAGCAACCCTTCTAAACTTCCTAAGATCTGTCTCCCCATTTCCCAAGGCCTGCTCAATCCACCCAGCCCATAATCACCACATGCCAAGCTCAGACACCAAGTCTACTAATGTGCTAATAAAAACTGCTAATAAAAGTTTTAGGCTTCTTAAGCTCTGCTAAGATTTTTACTGGAGATTTGAGGGTTCTACTTGTACGACTGGATACTGAAAACAGATGGGATCCATGCTGGGTTCCTAAACAACAGCCTTCACACACCAAAAGTTTATTAGAAAAAGTAATGAATTGGCTTTTATTGCACAATTCTGTGCATCCATTTGCAGTCTCCAAGCTGAGCCATGTTCTTCAATAACATTTGCTGATTTGATGAAGCAAATGAGTGAAATCTAATGAGGTTGCCCAAGAAGGGTTAACTGTGTCACACAGCAAGAGACAGACCAGAACTCAGGAATGCCTCTGGTTCCCATGCAGTTTGATTAGAGATTACCCCTCCTCACAGGAGGAATGACTGAGATCACAGTGTCATTCCAGTCACAAACATATTGGCTCTCTGCTTTCACAACACCACAGAATATCCAGGATATTCAGGCAGATGGTGAGGGAGGGCAGCAGCACCAAACAGGGCTGATATAACAGAGCAGCAACACACACTGGCTTGACAGCTTCCAGAGACCAAATGCTGACTGGAATTTTTTCACAGCTGATACCAAAACACTGCCCAGCTCGCTCCAGCACTTGGCACCAGACCTGTCCTGCTTCAGCAAGAGCTGTAAGAACACCTCCCCAGGTTGGCCACAGGTCCAGCTTTCCCAGTACTGTCCCCAGCACTGGACAAGAGCAGGTGCTTGGGGAGGA
The DNA here is from genome assembly GCF_001715985.3 of Manacus vitellinus. Classification (NCBI taxonomy): domain Eukaryota; kingdom Metazoa; phylum Chordata; class Aves; order Passeriformes; family Pipridae; genus Manacus; species Manacus vitellinus. Next base: position 3,008,192 of record NW_021940379.1, read on the forward strand.
GTCAGAAGAGGATGAGCATGTTCCTGTGACTCTGCTGCCAGCTCCCAACAACCAGCCCCCCTCAACTGTAAAGGAAAATTATATTAACAAGTACATTAACTCTCTCCCTAACAGTGACTGGAATAGCTACATAGTTGCCTTTTTTGCTGTGTTTATAGACACTTTTTTCCCCCTATATCTGTGTGAGTTCAATACGTCTACTGATTTAGTAGATGTGTGCTTTGGAAAGGGAGGGAGAATGACATTTTTAGTAGGGAACAGCCACTGTGGTGACCACTGCAATGACTCAGATGTCCCAGCTTTTGGATAGATTGGTTTGGATTTTCAGCTATTTCACAATCTCTGCTTTCTATATTTTCAACAGGTTTTAGGTGTCAAGCGTGGTTGCTGATTACCTGAAGTGAATACAGATTCCTCCTTGAGGATATCTGCACTCCTGATCAAGTCAGTTCTCCCATCCCAACATTAAGTTAATTTGAAATAAGCTGACAACATGCAAAGAACTACTCTGGCTCTGCAGCAGATCTCAACGTTTCACAACCATATCCAAATCCTTTGACTTAGTCCTTCCTTTCTAAAAGTTTCATATCCTCAAACCCAGAAAAGTCATTTTTGTATGTGTTTCCAGGTCACAAACTTGTTCCCCTCTCTACAACCCCTCCACTCAACTTTCTTTCCCAAAGCCTGTGTTATAAAGAGCAAAAGCAAGTAGTTCATTCCCTTTCACTGTTTCTTGCATTTCCACATCTGGCACACCACCATCACGTTTTATATCCAAGTTCACTCAACCTCCATCCCCAGGGACAGATGTTTACCCAGCAAACAGAGAGCTGGAGTGAGCTGTGCAGATACCACTCTGCAGCACTTCATAGAGCGAAACAGTTTCACCTTCTTTGGACACGGTACAGAACAAGCTAACGGGAGCAGCATGACATGTAACCAGCCCTTCATGTGCTGCTAACAGACAAGCAAATTTCAGAGCCCGTTCCTGAATCCACAACACAGCTTAGCAGGACCAGGACTTCACTGGTTGAATACCAGGAGTTCTCCTGATGCACAGCTGTCACTGTAATTATTATTAACAGAGCTTGACTTGCCATGGGGAAGCTTACTCAGACTACAGTTCCCATATAAACATGCAGAAATTCATCAGGATGAGCAGAGACCAACCATCCTAGAACATACCAAAATGATAACATTCTTTGCTCTGGGAAACGTGGCAGCAGATAATAGCCATATGCAGTGATTGGCAGATAGGAATGCAGTAAGATCTTCCCTGGCCTCTTCCTGTTTGGCACTTCTTCTCTAACAGCTGCCAGACCTACAAGCCCAGATATTTCCTTTTTAAGTTTTTTAATAGGTTCTCCTTTTTTACCTGTATGACTTTCCTTTCTTACCTTGCTCATCACTTCTGCCTCCAACACACTGCAAAGTAAAGGCTTTCAATAACTAACACAGGCTACATCCAGGGTCACCCCACAGCACCAAAAGCAAAAGTCTGCATGATAAAAAGATAATCAAGAGCAGTCACAGGCTTCAAAGAAGAATCACAAAGACCTGAGAAGCTCTTCCACAGTTCCTGCTCCATTTGGTCTCTGTCCCTTTGGGAATGGTGTCAACAGTGAGGACGAACAGTGAACAGATTTTACAGCAGCCTAAAATCTGGATGCAAGATGCAGCAAGCAGAATTTAGCATAGCTACCTGTGATGGCTCTCACAGCGTATTCACACGACCATAACTAAATGCAGTGGGCCCGAGTTATTTTTAGGACTATTGTGAAACCTCAGTGTCACTTCATTCCAGCTGCTCCAAAGATACAGCAGCACCACCACACAGCCTGGGCTCTGTCTCATCACTCCTGGCTGCATGGAGTGAGTCTCACCCTTGCCCTACATTAGAATTCCGATGCCAAGGCAGTGAAGTCCCTGGCACAGACAGGGCCATGTGGATGAGAAGAGTGTTTTGGACAAGGAGCTCACGTGGGCTGGGGAAGGGTCTGGCTGTTGGATAGAGGAGTCCCTGTCCCTGCAGCCTGGCCAGAGGTCTCCTGGCCATGCTGGCCAAGGTCACTTCAGCTGTTGTTGAACTGCTGCAGGCAGAGCACCCGTTACTATGGGACCTTGAGGGAAGGGAGAGTAAACAAAGTGGCAGAGGGAAAGGACAGCCAGGATTTCGAATAAACATCCCATGCTAGAGAGTTCTGAAAACAACAAACTTGATAGATCCCAGAAGCCAAGCCTTCTTGGTGCCTCTGCAATGTTTGCTTGGATCTCGTTATGCAGACAACCACCCCGATCTCTGAGGAGTAACAGGCTCCACTGTTGGAAGGATCACTGAAAAGAAAAGGTCTCATCCTGCTTCCATGTGCTTCTGCAGTTCTGTTCTGGGCAGCGGTACAAGATGCACACAAACTTTTCAGGACAAAACAGTTGTACACTCTCCTTCCTTTGCTCCTCCAGCCCGGCAGGACACAGCCAAGCCCACGGCCCTGCATTCAGCACAGCCATTCCAATGGCAGCAAACACTCTGGTGTTCACACGAGCTCCCAACACAGCTACCTCTGGAGCATCCACATACACAGGACTCTCTTAGAATTCCAGGGCAGATACAGCACAGGAGACAAGCCAGGCTGAGGACCACAGACACACCACACAGAGGGGTCAGAGCAGGGCACACTTGTAGGCTGCCACCTTCCCCCCAGATTTGCAAGACCCAAGTATAAACAATGCAGCTGCTGTCTCACCCTCAAACCCAGTAACAGCAATCCTCTTTCTCAAGAAGGGCAAACCTATTGCACAAGTGCAAGGCTATCTGGATCTTCTCCTTACCCCTCAGTCACCCTTAAGGCTCAACTCTTCAATTCTTGTTCTTATTCACAAGCCAACCCTAGTACAAGTAAACCCCAGCCAACACCAGCAAAGATGAGACCACCTTTCCATCTCCCAGCTGAGATGGAAGAAGCCCTTTCAAGCTGAAGCAGAAACAAAGCTGTAGCAAAATCAGATCCCTGTACCTGGATAAGGACAACTCTTTATGGACTAAAGGGGGATCTCTCAACCTTTCTTCCTTTGCTCCTTTGGCTCAAAGCAGCCTCACCTCTTTGATTTCTGCTCTGAACTGTCCCCCTAAAATTCTCTCCTTTGCTTCCCAAATCACTGGAAGAATGCAGAGGGACATACTGTTAATCTGCAATAATACAAACATCACAGATGTATTCTACCCATTAAGCTATCCTCTGCTTGCTCTGCTGGGGTATAATTGAGCAATAAAGATACCCCTGGAAATCCAGAAACCTCCCATCATAATTAAAAAAAGATAAATGTATCTCTGTATGTAGGAAGGCATTTAAATATACAAAATATTACAGTAAAAAAGGACATTAATATAGCAAAAAGGACTGTATCCAGTGCTTCCTTGCACCACACAATCAGCTAAACTAGAAGTAGAGAGATGAAAAGGCCTCTAACTGTACATTAGTATTGTAGATAATGTGCTGCATGAACACAAAACCAAGGACAAAAAGCTCTCTAACAAGTCAATAAAATCTTTCTGTGCTTTTCAGGAAAAGTGATCAATTCATTAAGCACCATGGTGAGCTACTTACCCAGCTGAACCCTTTCCTCACATCACTGTAGTCACAAACCCTGCCACGGCCAAGGGTTATCTGGGGGTCAGCAGTGGCCTGGCCAAAACACACCAACATATCACTAATTGGAGCAAATCAGATTCTTTCACTAATACCCTGCTACAAGATAATCTTTGCAGTGGCCTGCAAGCTCTTCCCATCTGGTCTGTCACCTTTTGTTTTACAGTCTCAAAGGTGACAAAGCAGCTCTGAGAACCACCCCTGACACCCTGAGCTTTGTATCTACATGTACCTTGCAAGTGGTCTAGATAATCAGCCAAGGGAAGGAATTTTTTCCCTGGGCCTAAATGGCTTCCTAAGGTCCTTTCCAACCCCATTTTCTATTATCCATCTGACAACATAGCTCACAACCTAACTAAAAATACTAGTCTTCCACAAGGTAACTGTTGCTGAGCTTGCTCTTAAGTAGCACACAGTTTCCATACCTTAAGGCACAAACTGAAATCTGCTTAACAGAGAGGGAATGGCAATTCCCCTGCAGCCAGTCATTCACACACACAGAATGGCCAAGGTGTCATCCAGGCTCTCCTTTCACATTTGCTCCTCAGAGGCATCAAGCCTGCAAGGGACCTATAAGAGATTGTCACATGTATGGGAATGGCAGCAAGATAAACATTATCCCTGCGGGAGTTGGAGTGAACATCTGCTCTATCCAACACTACATTTAACCCAGGGAGGCAGAGTCCAGAACTGCAGCACATCCAGCCAAGGCAGGAAAGCAGACCAGGAGCCCTTGTCATTCCTGCTGGCAGAGTAAAGGTGGTCCCTTCACAGGCAGGATCCTCCTGAGGCCTGGAGCAAATCTCTCCTGCAGAAAGGGGTGCCTCTAATGCAATCGACCATTTGACAGCTCAGGGGAGCTGACACCATTTAGACTTCCAAGGCCAACAAAACACCTCTCCCCAGGTGAAAAATCCAAATTCCTCTATGCATAACGCAGCTCCCGCTGTTCTAAAAGCAGGAGGGTTTTCTAGAGTCTCCAAAAGGCCACTATCAGCACCAGACTCGTGACTCCAGAGTGATGCTCCAGATATTGAAGCTTCTTCGGTGTCTGCAGGACGAGAGCAATGATGCCTGTCAGAAGCACAGACACCAGTCACAGAGGGAGCAGGTGTTTTACACAGGTAGTTCCATGAATGCCCAAAGCACTCAGCAGAGCTCTGCCTTCCAGGAGTATTGGGATTACCATTAAAATATCAGCCTGGTTTTATTACCTTGTGATTTGTATCTGTAGGATTCCCCATCACTTACAGAAGCTTTTCTAACAGAGGTGTCAATAAACTGCACATCCTCCTTGTCCCCTCCTAAATCTTTCCTCCATTTATCTCCTTCATTATTTAAGTTGGTAGCTGAAGTGTCATCTCTGATACTGCTTCCTTTTAGACTCCTATGTGAGCTCACTTCCAAACCTCACGCCTTTGTTTCCCCTTTTCAAAAAGGTCAGCACACACATCTGCAGCTCTGAAGTGTTGAGAATGTTTGGGTCATTTTGAGAAGGGAGAAAGGGAGGAAAAAGCAGTAGCTGATTTATCTAAGATCAACAGCCAAGAAACCAAGGGCCAGTGAAGAGCTCTGTGCTTGTGTCACAAAGTAAATAAGCTGTGGCAAACGTGCGCTGGAACATTTCCGACGGCAATTGCTCTTCACTCACAAAGGGATGGCCACATTAATTTTATCAGGAATGGCAACAAGTCAGCCTCTTCTATGTTCAAAAACCATCAATCAAAAGTGGCCTTCCAGCTCCCATTTGAGCAAACAAACAAAAAATTATTTGAAAAGACCATGTTTAGAATTTCTATTCTAGCCATTTCTGGAAAACCTTGCTTTTCCTAACCTCATTTTTCAAGCCTTCCTGCTTCAGAAACTGTGACAATGCTGTAACCCCAGCTTGCACTAAAAACAATCAGATTCAGTTTTTTCCATTGCTGTCTGAAAAACAAAGAACCAACTCTATTTTCTTTGGAGGCAACTGAAACAAGTACTTTTCCTAATCATCTTCGTAATTGTTTTATGGGCATGTTAAAGGTTTCCTTCCCAGAGCCAAAGGAAAATTGTATGAAAGCTGTAAAATATTTCTATAGCCATCAAAGAGTTTAGAAACCTTGTCTTCTTCCTCAGAAGCAGCTTAGAAGTTTTGTCTTTCAAGAAACTGCTTGTGCCAATGACATTAGGATATCAAAGGATGAGGAAAACTGTAAACGCCAGTAATTTCTGCATACAAAGAAAGGAAGCAGCAAGCATATAGTCTGTAGTCTACTCATTAAAAATAAAATACCAGATTAAACCCAAACTGGTCCAAGTTCCTAACTGATAAGGTTTTTTTGCTGTTGTTGTTGTGTTTTAAAAAAACCCTTTCTCTCTAATAGCAAAAGGCAGCAAGGCAGCATGAGAAGAGCCAAACCAGGAACCCCAGCTCTCCTACCCCTATTTTACTGGGTGATCATCCATGACTTCCATATCTGGGTCCATCCAGCTCATTCCCTCCCTTTATCAGACACACCCTCCTGAAGTGACTGCTATCTAAGTCTCCCATCACAGATCAAAGCATGGGGAATAAAGGCTGGACTTCGACTCCAAGCACACCTTTAATCATCTACCCTCACTTTCCATATATTCTTCCCTTTCATACATATTTCTCCTGCCCTGAAGAGCAGAACATCGACATCTTTTCTCCCCAACTGTTCTCATTCACATCTGTCCTCTTTATCAGATCTCCTCAAAGTACAGCTCCAACCTCTTTTCTTCTCCACAGTGTCCCTACCATCCCCAGAGACTTCCCTTTCCTCCCTGCCATCCCATCCAACCCTCCTGCTGAACATTTCCTCACTCACACACGTTCAGGGAGTTTGTAACCCAGGCTCAAACCCACTCAGTCAGCCGAGACAACCTTTGTTTGACTTGAACTTCACAGTATCTTTTTTCCCCCCTTCCTGTTTCCATCCTTGTGACCTCTGTCAGCACCATCCAGCTCATTGTGTGGCTTCACCCTGGCCCTTCTAATTCATTCAATGCATTCCTCAAAGATCCTCTTAATATCACTCCAAATCTCAGTGAGTTTCCACCCTCATTCCTTGTCCTCTCAATTCTTCCTGATTTGCAACGGATCCAAGACCTGTTATTAGGGGGAAAATCCCACTCACACATAACAATTTAGAATTTACTCTCTACTTCAAGCCTGTGACATCCCAGAAATGCCCAACCTTCAGCTCAACAGGACCACAAAGCTCCCTTTATTCCTCCCCACTCCTTCCCAGCTTGCAGCATCACCGGATACCCCTTTGTTTGATTAAGACTAATCATAGCTTAAGGACACACAGTCAGATAAGCAGCTGCTCAAGTGACTGTATATCAACTCTGCTTTCCAAAAGAATGGAAAGAATGGAAATTTTTTTCCCCCACATGGGAAAGTAACAAACAAGAATGATTCAGTGACCTACTAAAGGGGCATGTGGAAAAACATGAGTAAAGCTAAGACCTGAATTTCGGGTTTCTTGGCTTTAATTCCCCCTGCCACTCAGTAGAAAGAAATTAAAACAGGTAAAGGGGAGAGAACTGGAAATCAAGGTGTTAATTTCTGTTGCCATCAAACTCCATTCAAAGCACATCATAAACGTGCAGCACAAAATCTTCACTAAAAGTAATGCCAAATCTCAACAGTTCAGCCAAGTTTCTTCAGAGCACGCAACAGTTATTGAGAACTGGCAATCTGAGGACAAAGCAGCTCCCTCTTCCCTGTTTCAGCAATCCATCAAAAACTATGATTATGAAATCTATGTTGTATTTAAGCCAGGAAATAACATCTGTTTACTGAGTGAAAACACCAGATGAGAACTACACCAAAACATGTACATGGTAAATCAAAAGATTATATCAACAATATGTTTTTTTAATGAAAAACGTGACTACTGTGCACATACCTCTATAGTAACACCCTGCACAACCAGGCCCACAGAAACCACTAACAGCTTGGGACCTGCAGAACCACCAAAATAGCCAGAAGCAACACAAAAAAAATTGTCCCTGTATCCAAACCTCTGTCTGCTGAATTTGTCTGTTCTTCCTTTAGTCATGTGTAGCCCTGAAGACACCAAGACCTTAATTTGAACCAAGGCTGTCTCACACTACCACTACTAAGTGTTTACTTTGGCAAAGAAATGCTTCTTTGAAATGAGAACAGCTCAGCAATCGTTCTGCAAACTGTCCCCAGGTTCAAGGTTGTCAAGGTGGAATTTAAAAGTGCATCTTAGAGCTTAAAAGCTTGTGACTATATCAAGCATTTGACATAAGCAGGGTAAGAGGCTCAGAACCAACGTCCTGGTTCATACTGCACCCTGAATACAGCATCCTTGCTTTGAAGGGACCTTTATTATGGTTAATAAAGACTTATACCAGAGCAACTCTGTTCAAGTTTGGCTTCATTCACAGGGTGAGTACAGGTGTTTTTATCAGAGTGGTTTCTAAAAGCAGCATGTGAAATATGTAACTAAATTCTGGAAGTTTTTAATCTCAAACTTGCCATCAGCACTGTTAAGAACTTCCCCAAACACATGATGCATTAACAAAGAATATGTGGCAAAGGTGCTTTGGAAACAAGCTGACCCTTAATGTCAGTCCACTGAGGAAAGGAATATTTTTGGCTCATATGAAGTGAAGGGGTCATATTGCCAAAGAGGAGAGATAAAATCTGGAAATGACCCGGTAAGCTGTTCACAAGGCAGCCTTTGTCCCAGTTCCCAGACCCCACTCTCCTGCTCCATGCAACTTTAACAGGCAGGACCCAGAAGGCTTTAGACAAGTATCTCATGCCAGTGTTAACGCTCTTACCTCAAGTACAACACCTGGCACGGTGTTTAAGCTCTTATCAGGAGACAAGAGAACTCTGAGGCTACTCAAGAATAACTGGGCCCACAAAGTCATCTTCATCTACCCTATCAACCCTACCACTAAGGTAGGCACAAACTGACATAACAGAAGTTTAAAAAGAACACCACCCAGTGTGAGTGCAAGTAGTATTGTTAATAATTCCTAAAATAAACCTTGTGCTTTGTTTACATGACCTACATGACCACACACAACTGAGTGGCCCATCCTCTCTACTGCAGAGATTGTCTCCCAGGCAGTGCACCAGAAGGGAATCTTCATACAGAAAATTAATGACTTATGGGGTCCCAGAGCCTCATCAGCCTCTTATTTTTTTACAGGGCACGTATACAACACACTGGGTAAGGGCGACTAAAATCTGCACTGGCACTTATCCACTTTACATCCGGAGAAAATAACAGAAGAATTGTCTTAAATCTACTTTTTCCAAGAGCAATAAGTTATATTTCCTATTCCCTCCAACGATTACATTAGTCATTCCACCAGGATTTACCTTGCTGTCCTAGAGACAAATTAGCACAAGGTCACTGACTCCTAACACATATTTTTCAGAGCTCCACATGCAGTTCAGAATATGCAGATCTGCGTTTCCAAGTGCCTATTTCAGGTTTTGAACATTAGACAAACTATACATCACTGTTCCCAAAGCAGAGTTTTCCATAGGAAAATCCACTGTCCCATATTCCAGCCTCTTAGGGCAATAAATGGTTTACAGTGCCCTTGTGTAAAGCACAAATTTTCACGTCACATAAGCCTAAGCCTTCAGCCCACACTCCACATGGAGCTGAACAGGATTCTTCCACTGAAGACAATAGGTCTCCAAATCTAAGAGAAAAAATTTCTTCTGCCCCAATCTCAGGAAAAAAACCCCTTCACGATATGCTGTTGCTGGAACATTTCTGAATACAGTTCTGCTTTGGGAAGTTATTTCTGGGTAATGTAACTATTTGGATAATGGTAAAGTTACTATTAAAGGCGTTTACTAAATATCAAGATGACGTATCATTTTACTTAATTCTGCATATTGCAGGTCATACAACCACGAGCACAGTTTCTCATTAGAATGAGCAGTGTCAAAGGTCTTTTTCATTTTGGAAAGCACATTTTTTAAGATCTTTTTGCCTTTACAGTGGCCTGCCTGCCACAGGGCAATCCTAGCCACCTACACACAGCAAGGTCTGCAAGGTCACCTTGTTTTAAAGAGCTGAGATGAAGGGGCTAAGAGGGGAAAACCAATGTCCTTTCTCCTCTGTCAGTGTGGTACAGCTCCCACAATCAATCTCTGGAGAAAAACGGGTGACATTTAGATAAAGCCCAGTCTGCGTGACACCTGTTGTAAACCCCAGTGTTTATAAGCAACTTACTGATTTAGAAAATTGTTTTTAATCTGCTCACTGTACAGGGGACTATGCCATAGGCATATTTTCCCCTGTGGAATGGCTTATCTGAGATGAGACTTTTCAAGCCGTGCAACTGGATACGTGACTGAAACAGCTGTGCTGAACATGAGAGTCAGGTAGGCTTGTACTGCTCGAAGGCACAAGGGAGTCACTTTTCTGGTGTTCAGAAAGGGCTTTTTTTTTATCATAGAAAGTCTGACAGTTAACAGCAGAAAGCCAAATTAAAAAGAATAAATAAATTACATTATAATTAAAAGAGCCCAGACCACACCACACATCCGTGACTCAGCATAAATTTGGTCACTTCCAAACATAAACCACCCGAGGTAATGACCAAGGTAATCTAGAAAAACTTTGCTTTCTAGTCCGTCAGCAAAGTTAATGGATAACACACATTTTACTGCTTCTCTTTAAAACTTTAAACACTGAAATACTAGAAAGGGGTGTCACGTGTAAGTAAATATTACACAGAGAGCTCCGTTACAGCAGCTTCCCCGGGATCGTATTTAACACAGCTCTGGAAACACGGGGAGTCAGCTCGTGCCCCCACAAAACAAAAAAAACCACTTCTGCACCTTTCTGTGCTAGAGTTTTGGTTTCCACACCCCAGTTCTTTTCTAGAGTGAATTTCTATCCAGCACGGAAAATGTTAACACAGAACCCGAGTGTTTTGCCAGTGCTGGATCTGACATAATGGGAAAGGTACAGCTGAGCCAACAGCCACGAAATATCCCCATAAACCAACCAGGACCAAACCCAACCTGAAGCACAGCACAAAAGGCAGCTGCTGTTACCTGAGTGTCCCATGTTCCCTGAGGAGAGCATGGACAGAGACCTACAACCTACATGCTTAAACGAATCAACTGTTCAACAGAGATGGCTCTTCATTTCATACCCACATTCATCACCCCAAATCAGACTTTCCAAAATTATTTTAATCCTTTTTAGATCCAAGTTCACAGTCGGTTTGTTGAGCAGATTTAAAAATTTATCCCAAAGCCATCAAATAATCAGGTTGGATCTGGGCAGGATGTTTCAGGGCTGCAACTAAGCAAACCCTAAGGTACCCAAGCACAGAAGCATTAACAATGTGCTTTTCTTTGGCAGCCTCAGAGAAGATATTTTCTGCACCTTGTCTCATACTACCACCAGCAAGCAGGATAAAATTATTTCTTCTAAAATAGATTTGGTGCTCAATTTGCGCCTCTGCATCCAAGTTCAGCACTGTCAATAAGTGTAACAGAATTACTCCTTTGCATTAGATGTGATCCTCAGTTTCAAAACCCAAGGACACACAAGTAGAAGCACAAAACAAAACAAAGCTGATAGAGGCCGATGAGCAGCTGCACACGAGCAGTCTTTTTATGGCCCTTGTAATACTTGTGGTTCCTCTGCATGTTCCTCCCAGCTTGTACAATAAAGGCAGACTGGTTAATTTTCCATTAAGGTTTACATTTTTATTCCTTTTGGAAGTGCAAAGTATTTATGTCCACTGTTGTACACACCTTATCCGAGGTTCGCTCTCCCGCCAATAACTAATAACGTGCTCAGCAAATATTATAAAAATTTGAAGATTACTTACATTACACCTTCTCAGTGCTGTACAGAACAGATAGATTTATTGTTTCCCTTTCATTGAGCAATACTTAAAAAAGAGGAATTTGGAGTAGACAAAAGTTAATTTTCTTTAAGCAAGCTAACGTGGTTCCTATAAATGGAAATAAATATTTCTGTTAATATGCTCAGAGGTATTTTCCATCATCCCTTTTAATCAACTTCCAAAATACGCTCAAGCAGAGAACATCAGATTGGATCCAATTTCTGCTATATCACACGGAACAAAAGGCTCCAGCAGACACACATCTTCCAAAACACTTCTATTCCACAGCTCTGCCTCCATTTTGGATGACAGACAAAGGGGATAAATGTGAATATAACGCCTTAGAGAAGAGATGAAAAGCACAACTGAAGTCAGAGCAAAAGGTGCAGATAAATCCAGGAAGTGCTGCTGCCAGCTGCAACCACCACAGGAACAAAGGAAACAGCGACAGAGCCCGTTGGCTTGAATTTGTTATAGAAATAAAATTTGGGGAGGGGGAAAAAAGGGAAATTGGCCGGGTTTCACATGGAGCGGGGCACGAGGGTTCACTTTGCCCTTTAAGGGTTTCTCCAGGGACTGTTCAGCACCAGAGGCTCCCACTCGCTCCCAGCCTGGCCGTGGGATGCTGAGGGTTCCCAGTGGCACCAGGAGC